>NC_056574.1:22652601-22952601 GCF_018340385.1 Cyprinus carpio | reverse complement strand
TCACTACAGCTTTCTATTATCTGCCTCTACTCTGATCAAAGATCAATCACTTTTAGAGCAAAGCCATAGAAGAACCATTTCGGGTCCACAAAAGAACCTTTCAGTGAACAGTTCTTAAAAGAACCATTTTTTCTTAGTGTGAAAAACAATAATCTGAAGAAGTTTTCTACTATAAAGAACCTTTTGGTCAATGGAAAGATTCCATGAATGTTGAAGTTTCTTCATGGAACCATAGATGCCAAAAAAATAACCTTTATTTTTAAAAGAAAGAAAGAAAGAAAAACTTCACTGTACCATTTGTCTAATAAAGAGACAAAAAGTCCCAAAAATAAGTGACCAAATAAGCGGAACCAAAATAAAAGATACTAAGGTAGTATTTTTTTATGTCTAACATATTGTCAATTAGTATGCAGCAAGCAGTGGGCTATGTATCCGCTGAACTATTTCATACTGAGATCTATTTTCTGCTAGAGCTTTTGTCCAATAGAAAATCACTCCTTTAATACACCATTAGCAGCCTATGATTACTGTGCACACAGACGACCATGGCAACCACTGGCTGCCATGGAAACTTCAAGTTGGTCATTGAACATCAGCCATGTGGGAAAAAGTTGGTCGATCTGAAAGAGTTCTTTCGGGATGGAAAAAACTATTTTGTAAGCAAAACAGTAAAAAGCAGAAAATGACTATAACAGATGCCATGGTATTCAAAGATATGTTCAAATAATAATAATAAAATCTCAAACCTAATGCACTTTTTTTCTGATAAATGAGTATGCACACAGTATTACTTGCTTTTCAGTCTTCTTTCCTTTACTTTTATACAAATTTCAGAACACATGACAAGTTCATGCAAATCACAGCCTTATGCAGTTTGATGTGATGTGATAAGGCATGCGGTTTTCCTTTTTTTTAGGTTGCATGAATGCAATACAGGGCGTTTTTCTTTAGCACTTCAGGCCTCAGAATTGCCTTTGTTTAAGTAGATGAATGGCTTCATTTAAGTAAATAACAGCTTTGAATAGAGCTTTAAAGCAATTTCCCTGCCACCACTTGCCAACTATTCAAGCTGACATCACAGAAATTGTTTATGACAAATGTTTCTCTCTATTAGCCATATCATATGCAAGTAACAAAATACCTCTATAACATCTGCAAATGTACATGTTCATCAAATATTTCTGAATACAACATTAATGTGCATCCTGCATAAACTGCAGTCTGTACTGACCGGTATGACAATGAGAGGCTCCTTGTCCATGTTCTCCAAAGTGTCGTTCTGACTTACAACATCCACAGAAAAACAGTTTGTTCAGAAACAGAAGAAACTTTACAGTATCTACTTAAAAACAGACACTTGGTCACAGTCATCTTTACCACAAAGACACTGGATCTAAAGTAATAAACAAAGCAATACAGCATAGATGGATGATGCCAGCTTTCAGAATCCAAGAGAACAACAAGCTGGTTTGATGAACAAACAGTCTTAACTGCCTAAATGCACCAATTTACAGGAAAAACAAATCGACAGTAAAGGGAGTGGTGTGGGAGGGTGTGGAACATTTCCAACAGGTCAAACCAAATGAGACCTAAAACGACTGAAAGAGTCTCCTACTGATTAGTTGTCAAAATACAGCATGAAAGGTTATTGCTGCATGCTGCCCTTGCCTGTTTAAATCAACGCATTAATACAGAAAGAATTTTCTGTTTCCGAAGATTAGCGCATCCACAAGTGCATGGTAGAAGAAAACTCAAAATTCACTAAAGACGAAAGTTTATCAAAAAATATTTTTATTTTTATTTTAGACTAGCATGGTGAAAAAAAGTGCAAAAGTGTTATTTCAATCAGTGTTATTGTTAACTAAAAGTACTAAACTTTTATTGTTAACTGAAACTACTAAAGCTGATATAAAATCTAAACCACATCTAATATTTATAAAACTAGACTGAAATAAAAACAAATCAAACCAAAAACTAATAACAATGACAAAAGTATGACAAAAATATTAAAATAAAAGCTAATTCAAAGAATAAGTTAAAATAAGCCATTGCATAAATGTTTCAACTCGTAGCTTATTTCACCATGCCAGTCAAAAAATAAAGATGAATAAATATATTTGTGGTAGATTTTCGTGGTTTAGTTTTCATTCAGTGTGCAGAAAGCATTTGTTGTGGATTTTGCATAAATAATGTGAAATTATTTGTGCATTTTTTCCAGACATTTATTCCAGAAGCACCAAAAAAGTAGACAGGAAATGAAAATGTAGCAATACCTCATTTTTTTTCATAATCAATAGCCCAGCTTTTATAGAACTTCCATTCTTCCTGAATAATATCTATAGTTTAAACATAAAAAAAAAAAAATAATAATAATAATTAAACACGTATGGCTTCTTATTGGAATGATTTGATCAATGCAACAATAGTATTAAGCAAACTACGGTATTTGCTTTTCAGCTTTGGAAGTCAAATAATTAGTAAAAATAAAGCATATTCTCTCACACCCCGATCAGATAATTTAGTATAGATCTACAACTTTTCAGATGAATCTCTACTGAATGAAATGACAAAAGAACTATCAACAAACATTCCTGTGTTGAATATGGAAAGTGTTCAAAGTGTGTTCTAACTCTTAAAGACAGCAAGGACGACAGATTACAAAAATGAAGGTCTCTAACAACAAGCACATACATGTATGAGATAATAGAAGAACATTATTGAAAATAAACCCCAACATGTTGATCAGGATCAGGGTTTGACTGTTTGCGTCTGCCTGTACACTATCCTGCTTTATACATGGCTTCTTACCAAATAAATAAAGCAGCATAATCCATTAATTTGAGGTATAATTATTTTATTAATTTACTTGACCAGCTATGTTGGGTAGAGGTTTCTCTGATAAGTGGTCAGTTGTGCAGTATTTAACTGATGAATGCCATGACTGATCAACCAGAATCAAGTATTTCAGAGAGTCTATTAAAGTTGAGTGCTAATAGTCAGCTGTTTAGCAAAGGTGAACTCTGCCCACCACTGCCCAAATATGTAACTTTTAGTTCTAAACACATTTTACTTCTATGTACTAAATAGCATATGAGTATTTGCACCTGATGCAAGCAAGATGCTATGTGTGTTGCTCTTAATGGTGCAAACAGTATCTACCACTATTTACACACAGTGAAAACAGCATCTACCCTTTTTTACACAGTGTAAAAAGTTGTTCAGAAAGTCTTATATGTCATCACATCATTCCACACATACACATGCTAGTTTACTGATTATGATGGGGACTTCCATAGACTTCTACTGATTTCATAGTTAGCTACTAATATTTCCTATGCTCTAACTCTACCCCTGCACTGCACATAAACCTTTATATCCATTCAGACATTATTTTGTTTATTAATCTTTTTTCTTTTTCATATGGAGTACTGGCAAGTGATTTCAGATTTTGCAATCAGTGGAATTTTGCTATCAGTTGGGAGGCATTTGGTCCCCATATTAGGCAAAACCTTTCCCACACACACAAGCACAGTGACAAGAAGTCCTCAACCTTGAAAAGTGTTATTCACAGCTCACAAAACTGCATCAATTTTCAGTGAAGGATTAAGAAAGTCTTCCACTTGTTCACATATCTTGTTCACATATTTTGCTCATATCATACAGTATCTTGTTCACATTTAAAGCACTGCACATATTTTACAACACTATCAACAATTACTAATCATGTGAAGTCACAGTCCTTTCTTATCAGTCTGCCCATGAACACATACACAAATACACTGTGTGAGCTCACATTCAAATCCATGTAATGGAGAGATCCTAATGACAGAAGGCACTCACATGCACGCACACGAATTCACTGGAGCGAGATATCTGTGCTTATTGATATAATCTAACACTCCGTTTCATAATGATGGAACCAGGCAAATCCATTCTCACTGTCTGCACGCTGACTACAGTCACAAACTCAGTGACACACACACACAGACAAAGATACACAAAAGTAAAACATGCACTGTGCAAAACTTCACCAAGAGCTTTATCTTGTACGGCTAAGGTCAGTGTAACATTTCCATGACGTGTTTTTGATACTATATGTTGTTTGTATAAAAAAAAAAAATCCACCACTCTCAGCTTTTCATCGCTTTCAGTCGACATGCAAAACAAAAACATGATGCATGAAAGGATGTGTTCACAAGCTAATACAATAGACTAAACAAAAAATGGAGAGGGGCGATAAGAGAAAACAAAAAGATAAAAAAAAAAAACTAAAACAAAACAAAGGGACATGTTAAAGCAACCACAACAAATAAAACAAACACATAGTGAATGGGAATCAAAAAACAAAACAAAAAAATGGAAAAACAAACAAAAGTCAAATAAAGACATGTAATTACACGCCACTACCACAAATAAAACAAACACATGGTGAACGGCAGCAAGACAAAACAAAGAAACAAAGACAAAGGCAAATAAAGGGACGCGACCTCAGGCAAAAATATGTCTCAGTTTGCATATGTCTCACAAGTCACAAAAAGTCAACAGAGTCTGACACTGAAACAACACTATTAACAGTGATCTATGTGAGTGGCATCAGCTGCCAGTCAAATCCATCCTGGTCCTGACCTATTTTTTTCCTAACCAGGTGTGAGAGGTGAAAATCAAACAGAGTGAAAGAGAAACAAAGCAGCAAAGGTAAGAAAAGACAGAGCAGATGAAGAGGAGATAAATAAAGGTCAAGGCAAGGATGGTACTTACAGGCTTAAGTTTCTCTTTCAAGCTCATGGTGGCATTCTCTGAGCCGTGCTGAGACAGACACACAGAGCACTGACACAGGGAAACACCGCCCTTTCACACTCGCTCTTTTTCCTCACGCACACAAACAAACACACACACATACTGATAAAGGTGTGGAATGGATGACGGCCATCCCCTTTGTGTAATGATTAGACTGTGTAGACAGAATATGGATCTGATGCAGGCAATGCAAGAGATGCACGTCTCACACAGACTTCTCCCACTGTATGACTATCATTTTGTGTGCCTTTTATCATGTTACATTAGTTACATTACATGTAGTGTGTGAAATCCCTTTATCACAAACACAGAGAATTAACAATACTACAAAATATATTTTTGTAATCTGAAAGTTTTTTAAAATAGAACCTTTTTTAATAACTATTATTAACAATAAGATCTAGTGTAAAACAAGTGATAGTAAAATAATGAAAATCTCCATTTTAGTAAAGAAATTGTTTAAAGAAAATGAATCGGTGGAGACTGTAAATGATGCTCATGTATTGAACAGTGTTACTGTGATCTATACTTCATATGCTTGGCACTAATATTCTGGGATTCACAACATTTGCACTCTGTAGCTGCACTGTGGCCTGCATATGTCAGGTTATTCAGATTATTGTGCATATTTACTACAGAAACATTCATTATTATTAGAGAAATTACTGGTGATTTCATTTTGAGCAGTTTTACTGAGTCCGCATAACAACATCCTTTTCATAATTTCCCATCCTTCATAATTGACGTTTGGGGTCAGTACTTATTTTATATTCTGTAATTCCTGTGTTCCTTGGTTTTAGTTTCCCGCTTCTCTTTTGTTGTCATGGACGTTCATTAATCATCACAGGTGTTATTCATTAGTTCCCTTTGCCTTGTATTCATGTTGCTCTGCTTCACTCTTCTTTTGTCGGTTGTTGTTTGTGCTATGCACACTGTTACGAATGTGAATATACTTCCGAGTCATTTATTAAACTTCATATTGTTTCATCCTAATCTTCACCTTCCTTCGAACTAAATGTTACGGAACAACCAACCTCCTAAATAGATAATGCTATTGCTTGTGAGAACTGGAACTTTCTTAACTTTCTAAACCAAAGACATCTGCCTTCTTGCAGTCACCAGCCATTTTGACGACAAGATCCTAAAGTCACTGTTCTGGATCAGGACTAATTAAGTGAAAAAAAAAAGCAAAACAAAAAAAAGTGACATGACACACAAAAGGGAAATCTCTGAAGTGACGTGACATACAGCCAAGTATGGTCACCCATACTCAGAATTTGTGCTCTGCATTTAACTGTATTTAAACTGCATTTAAGTGCACACACACAGCAGTGAACACACACACACCGTGAACACACACCCGGAGCAGTGGGCAGCCATTTATGCTGCGGCTCCCGGGGAGCAGTTGGGGGTTCGGTGCCTTGCTCAAGGTTACCTCAGTCATGGTATTGCCGGCCCGAGACTCGAACTCACAACCTTAGGGTTAGGAGTCAAACTCTCTAACCATTAGGCCACGACTTCCCCACGACTTCCCCACGATTACCATTCCCCCTCAGCTCACCCTCATTCAGTGCCATCCTGGAGCTTTGTCTCGCTGCAGGTCTTCCAGTCTCCAGCACTGCCTTGGCGTGAAGATCCCCTGTCTTCGCCTCCAGCCTCCGAGGCCTGGATTCCTCATTGGCCCTTCAACCCCTCGGCTCCGCCTTGGCTCTTAACTCCCTCGTGTCCACCTTGGCCCATCATCCCACTGGCTCCACCAGGCTCCCTCGTCCATCCGGCTCCACCTTGATCAGTCGTCGTCCTTCCATCGCAATGGGATTCCACTCCTCCGGCTTCACCTCGTCCCTCCACCCCTCTGGCTCCAGCTGGCTCCTCCTTCCATCCGTCCTCAGTCGCTCCAGCTTTGCCGCAGTCTCCTGGGTCCCCGACTCCGACTTGGACCCTCAATGTCACCCTGGCACTTCGGCTCTCCGTCTCTGCCCCGGGGCTTCTCTTCCATTGGCATTGTCTCTGTCAGTCAGGCCCCTGGTGTCGTCAGCCTTACCTCCACCATGGCTCCTCCCATGGACTTTCATCTCTGCTCTGTTCTGGGTCTGTGCCACCGGACACTCACCATCTTTGCCACCAGGGTCTCGTCGTCATCCACCACTTATCAATGCTCCTCCCATCATCTGGCCATTCCCATCTGCTCTCCAGCGTGTCATCAGTCCTTCGCCCACTCCTTGTCCTCCTCCAGAGCCCCCACCATCCCTCCCTCATTTGTTCATTTGTTTAGCCTTGTTGTCATGGCACTAGGTCACACCTTTTGGAAGGGGGGGGGGGTTCAACATTATGTTGTTTGTTTCATTTTCATGTACTTTTAGTTTGTCTTCTGTAATTCCTTTGTAATTTATTTGTTGTCATGGAATCCTAATCTTCATCTACCTTCTGACTATATGTAGAACAATATAACAGTGTTTTACTGTATGGTTTATTTTATTTTACTTTATTTATTTTTTATCAGCAGCCGTGGTGAGCACATTTTTGAGACTTATTTCAAAAACATTCTTACCGACACCAATCTGTTGAGTGGTAGTGTATATTTTTGTAGCTTTTTTCTTCTTATATTTAATGGACAGGACAGTATGAGACAGGAAACAATGAGAGAGGGGAACTGTTCATGACTTTTCCATGACCTCCCTAATATTTTTTGTCTGTGATTCTAGGAACCCACATATCTATGTAATTCATGCTCACACTTCATTCAAAGATTAATGCTCCTCACTTGCAGACCGGTCCACTAAAAACAGTGCAGCTTGTCACATAACTAGGTATGTCATGTTATGTAGACAAATCAGTAGTGACAAAGATCAATGCAGATGATCATTTCCCTTCTTGCTCAGTGTCAAATCGAAGTCCAATTATCAAGCCAGGAATTGCCTGTTACAGTTCTACCTCAGGATGTAATGCCAAACAACAGACTGCACATATGCCTTAATACCAAAACATCAAGCAAATGTTCAGCTGGTCATACACAAACTTTACACGTATTACTTACACTGGCAGCATAAAAATGGCTTAATAAATACTAAATGCACAAAAAGAAAGCTAAAATGTAAAAAAGTTTGTGTAAGGGGTTATGGGGATTGAATCTAAACATACAAATAAAAAAACATGTCATACAAACAAACGTATGGATTTTAGCAGAAAATTACACAGAAAGAGAAAGAGCGAGCAAGAGTAAGACGGAGAGAGAACAAGAGAGCAAGTAGAGAGGGCCAGAGAAAGAGAGTGTGTTTGTATGCAGACTTATCACAGATGTGTGTGTGAGTAGAGAAACAGACAGTCAGTGACACTTTGGCCTCTGCTACCACTGCCCTCTACTTCCATTAGCCCTAGAAGCCAAGGTCAGCAGCAGAGAGCAACCACACACACACACACACACACACACACATCCACAGCCAGTCATCCACACACGGGTCATGCTCACGCAAAGCAGAATGCTGTTAATATTCTCAAAATACAGTTGAAACAACAGCCGGATCAACAAACCTGATGTCAGTCTAAACCTGTATTACTTTTTTTGGGGGGGAACAAAAAAGCAGATATTTGTGATCATGTGTGTATTTGGTCCATACAATGGAATACAACTGTCTGTGAACTTACTCAAATGTATCAAGACTTTTTGAAAAATATAATAAAATACTGCATTTACTCAGTTGTAATTATGAAGAAGGGAACAAAACATTCAGTTCTCCTGTGGAAATGTGTCATAAGCTGCATTAAAAGTTAATGACACACACACAGGCTTTATGACAGGAATGTGCAAGCTGCCAGCAGATTTGTCAGCTTGATTGATTTTTCCACTGGTAGGACAACACAGTCTCCCACGTGTGTCCATGGAGAGAGACGTCACCAATACAATCTCTTTCTCTCCGTCATTTTCAATGTGTTTCTTTGATTCTTCTTCTCTCTCTGCTGTACTTCACTCTTCTTTTTTCTACTTTCATACTTTGTATTACTTTATCTCTAAACTTTGAAGGCACCTGCAGAGTGTTCCAATCATCTTTCAGGCTTTTATATGGTCACACTTTAGAATAGGAAACACATGTTCACTATTAACTAAGAGTTTTGCCTGAACAAACTCCTAATTTGCTTTCTTATTAAGAGTTAGTAAGGTAGTTTTTAAGTTTAGGGGTGGATCTAAAATATGGTCATGCAGAATTAGGCAATAATATGTGCTTTATAAGTACTAATAAACGGCCAATATGCTAGTAATATGCATGCTAATAAACAACTAATTAATATCGAGAATTGGTCTTTAAAATAAAGTGTTACTGAGGGGCCCACACAATCTTTGCCATCATTATGTGAAATACATAATGTGCAGTAACTTAAACACATAGGCAGGCATTCCAGTATACACAGTACACTGCAATAATCACACAGAAAGCACAGGGGTAGAAAAGTGTGTCAGAGTGTGTCCGTTCCCTACACAACAACCAAATAAGCACTGCCCTCATCAGCACAGGACTCAGTGGTCTCTGTATATAGGTCACTTAACTGACCTGTGTGGAGATGTTACAAAATAGTAAATCATGTAAATGTCACCAACCTTTTCATTGGCTGATGAGAATTGATGATGCTTGTGCAGATCTTTTGTGTGTGAGTGTGTGTCTACATTTAAAAAGATGCAGTCATATATATGTGTGTGTGTGTGTGTGTGTGTGTGTGTGTGTGTGTGTGTGTGTGTGTGTGTGTGTGTGTGTGTGTGTGTGTGTGTGTGTGTGTGTGTGTGTGTGTGTGTGCGTGTGTGCAATTTGTAGAGGGTGGGGGGATTTCCCCCCTTCTGGTCTATGTATCAATGTGATGCTATACCACCAACAGAGCATAAAAAATACCAAAAATTAAAAAAATATATATCACATAAAATACTGCAACATGACAAAACAAACAACAATAAAATCAGAAATGGACTGTCAGCGCTCCCACTTAATACAGACCGTCTGCATCTCGTGATCCTGGTTCACGCACCTTAATCCATGCAGGGCTTTTCAGAAAGTCAGCGCGCACCATTAGTCTATTTCAGAGTGATGTATGAGATTAATACATAATGTTTTTGCACAAAACTCACTCTACTGTGACTTAATGCAAATATTGTATATAATAAACTGACACATACATGTATTATGAGACAGAAAGTAAAAGTTTACTGTCACAATAATGTGGGAATTATGATCACGCAATATTGATTAATGGATTGGCAGAGAATCATCTTTCTGTGAGTCATTAAGAAATGATGGTTCTATTCTATTTAAAGAAATATGAGGTAAACGAGTAAATACACAATGTGCGCACTTTTGGAGTAAAAGTTTGTATGTTGTGTAGTGAAGCACTGATCTAAAATAAATGGAAGTAAACGCAATTGAATATGTACAGGTTTGTGTCATTCACTCCCGACTGATTTTGTAGATTTTGGCAGAAATAAGAACTATTACTGTCATTGTAACCAAGTATTATCATAAATAGTGGTCAAATATTGAAGCTGCTAACCAACAGTAGTGATGTGACATTCAGCACCAAGGCTTCCAAGCTTGTATCAAAAAAATGAAAAATATCTCACAGTGCAGCCCTGTACCAGAACTTGATTCCTTTTGCCATAACCACATGATCTGTGACCTTCGAAGCTTAGTTTTCGCACACAACCATGTGACTGCTTTGCATTCTGATTCAAATAACGCAAACCCATTGAGCAGGTTTCAAGTGTCATTCACTTCTTTGATAAGAAAAAATCAGAATATGAATAAATATTTACAAGTGAGGTTTTGTGCATGTTCAGCTTGTATTAATGCTCGCTTCACAAGCACTTCAACTGACTATTCCACAATAATCTTATTTAAATGCCATGCTTATTTTTTCATAAATTTATTCTCAGACTCATTTATTCATACTCTGTGGAAGTACAATGACATTTAAATTTTGTATTGCTTTATATGATTTTCGTTGCACAAATTGATTTATTATATGAAACCGTTCAAAAATGAAAATTCCACCCAGTTTAAGAGCAGTGTTTTTCTTCTTGTAATTAGGAGCATTTGTCCTCCTAATTTAAAAAAAAATTAGGAGCACCTTCTGATCCATAATAAAAAATTCTGATCAAAATTAGCCTTCTCAATAAGAGGTGACATGTGACTCCTTAAAGTGGGGTATTTACTTTTCATTTCATTCTGTCAAATTAAAAAAAAAAGTTTATAAGCTTTTTAAAATTGTTATTTAAAACAATATAAGAAGAAGTAGAAGAAGACAAATAAGTTACCAATCATATGAAATTAGTATTAATAAAAAAAATATTTGTACTACAGAGGGTGCACAGAAGAACACAAAAGTGGCTTGTAGGTACATTTTCAGATGTTTAATGAGGCTCAGAAGTGGCATGAGTTCAATTAAATTCATAAATTCATGTGGAGATTAATGTTTTAAATATAAAATTTTGAGTACAGAAATATTAAATAATTTAAATAACTGAAATTATACCTAAAAATGAAACTGAAACCGGCAGCAGGTGGCAGCAAGTCACTGATTTTATCACTGAATCATTCATTCAATTGATTCGTTTCAAGGGCTGATTCATGCAGGAATGAAGCAAGTGACTGTCTTTATGAATGGGTAACCATGAATCACTGACTCACTAGATTTCTTCAAAAACGCACTTTCCACCTTGAGGAGCCATGAAGTAGCGACGCTGGGAGCAGGAAAATCTATTTAGAGCACCTTATTTTATTAATTAAAATATCGATATTTGGCATCAGCGTATTGATTCTTGTATCACATGGAGAAGAGTCACATCCTGGCTCTTTCATCCAGTTTGGAGCGAAGTACAAACTTATATATATATATATATATATATATATATATATATATATATATATATATATATATATATATATATATATATATATATGTATATATATATATATATATATATATATATAAATTTCTTCTCTCTCTCTCTCTCTCTCTCTCTCTCTATATATATATATATATATATATATATATATATAGCATATTTTTAAATGTAAATTGAACTGCAATACTCAACAAAATATTTGTTACATTTTTACTCCTCTGCCATAATAATGTGTTTATTTTTATTTTCATTTGTAAACTTTTCTCAGCTATATTGACATAAGCTACTGTTTAAAAGTTTGGAGATTTTTTATTCAGTGTGGATCCATAAAAATAATCAAAAGTGACAGTAAAGATTTGTATATTGTTACAAAAAGTTCTATTAGATTTTTACATTTATTTCAACATTTATAATAATCAGAAATGCTTCTTGAGCAGCAAATCAGCATATCTGAATGATTTCTGAAGGATCATGTGACACTGAAGATCAGAGCATGTTGCTGAAAAATCAGCTTTGCATCACAGGAATAAATGACATTTAAAAATATATTAAAATAGAAAACAATCTATTGTTTAAAATTGTTATAATATTTCACAATATTACAATTTTAATGTATTTTTGAGCAAATAATGCAATCTTGATGAGCTAAAGAGACTTATTTCAAAAAACTGAAAAAATCTAACTGACCCCAAAAATTTGAACAGTAGTATATATATCAAATACCATATGATAATTGGAATTAATTCGATTAGTTCATTGGCAAATTATGTATTTTATTTTATTAAAATTTTAACTTGATTAACAGCTTTCATTTTTTACTTTAATTAGGTTTCAATCTACATTTATTTGTTTTTGTTTTTTTTTAAATCACAACCTGTTGACAATGCCATAAATAAATTAAGTTAGATGACAAAATCTCTAGGCCTCACTAAAGTGAACAGAAAGATAAGGAACAATATCCTGAATCTGGTATATATACACCTGCATGAAATATGTAGATGAACTGTCAAGTTCTTTTTCTATTACCTGTGTGACTTGAGTGACCTTTTCAGAGACGTTCTGTGTGCGGTCTTTAATCTTGCTGGGTGCTATGATCTCGATCTCGGTGGAGGAAGGTGGTCTGACACGGTCTGAGCCGAAGGATATCGTCACCTGAGGGATGCGGCCAATAGCACGGTGTCGCATCAAATCAGAGTCTGAGGTGGAGTTCAAGTTACTGGGCTTCAGATCTGAAAAAGAAAACAGCAAAGGAAACACACAGTTTTCATGACAGGGTTTGTTTAAAACAGTGTCATGCCGTGTGACTTGCACTACCATCTTGTATGTGTCTGCCAATTGCAATGCCAGTAATATCACTGTTTATGTATGCAATAACAAAAAGTGTTCATTTAGGAGTCATACAGACACCCGTGAAATCACAGGATAAACTATTTAGAGCTCATGCGCACACACATGCATAGCGGCAGGCACATCAGGGGTGGCAGTGGGTAATCACAGTCACACAAAAGCATTGATTAGGAGCTACAGCTACAGAAATAGGCCTGTCAGGCCACCACATGTGCCCATTTCACCTCGTTAAGGACTTCCAGAGACTTAAATGTTACAATTTAACATGTTCAAATGGACCGCTTTGTTATTCACATTACGCTTTGTCCTGCTTTTTTGGAGTTGTTCAGCAAACTCCATTAGAAAAGGATACTAGCTCATTTTTATTAAATGCTTCTGCTAATTTAGGCTAGTTTGTTTTGATCAGACTTATGTAGTCAAGGATAAATTCAAATATAACACTTAATTTCCATTGAAAGTACATCCTTTACTCGGTCATGGTACTCCTGTTCAATGCTAATGGAAGAGTTTAGTTACAGCAGAGACCATAGAGGTGATCAAACGGGGCCATGAACAGTATTAATCTGTTCCGTCCATCCTGGTTGGGGGCCCCCTGCTCATATTTCACATATCTAAATGCTCATGATTTAAAAAAGGCAGTCTCACCAAAAAAGAAACAAAAAAAGAACAAGAAAGAACCAAACTTCACTCACACTTCCCTTGTCATAAACACTTTCTCCTCCTAATGACACTGGAGACAATAATATTTACGTGTTTTGCGTTTTCTCCACTGTAGAAGGCTGTTATAGGGAAACAGCTTCAAGCTGGTTACTGACACAGTGGCTTTTTTCTAGCTGCTCAAGAAACATTTATCATTATTATCAATGCTGAAAACAGTTGTGCTGATACACTTCTTCAGGATTCTTTGATAAACAGAAACAGTAACACTGTCACTTTAGATCAATCAATGATGCATCCTTGCTGAAGAAAAAAATATTGTTTTCTTTATTTATAGTGTGAAAATGTGGCTTAATATCTTAGACAATTTTAAAATTTTCCTTTTAATACATATTTTTTGCCAAAAAACTAAACCTACAATGTTTCTATTTTAAGCCCTTACTTTATAATGGATTTCTATTAAGGAAAATGTGCTTTGTCTTGTGATTATAGCATCCTCCTTTTGCTAAGGTTTAAGAAAAACTAAGGTTTAAGAAAAATTCTGTTTTATAGTTGCAATTTTAAAGTGATTATTTTTAAAGGATTTCTATGGAGAATAAAAAATGTAAAATATATATTTTTTTTCGTTAATTATGTTGTTTTTTACAGTAAATGTTTATTACAAGTACTGTCTGAGAGAAATAGTTTTTTTTCTTGGTATTTTTAGTACATTAACTCATGTTAAGTGTTTAATATCGCCATTACGTCACATCTGATGATCTAGAACAAATGTGAGTGAGTTTTAGAGATTATATTTAATAAATATTGCTTGGTAAACACAGATTAATAAGTTGTATTAAAAACCTAAATCAAACTGTGAATCTGTGATATGAGATATCATCTTTATTTTTTCAATCAACCAGCAAACCACACAAAGGCAGAATGTTACACCGACACTAGATTCAAACTTGCCTTGAGGTCTTTTTTACCCTGGTACTGTCTGATAATGTATAAATAATAAAGTTTCGCACACAGTCAATGTTTGTGACAATATGTTGTTTACACTATGAACTATTGATGAGTGCAAACACAAACACTTATACCGCTCCACTGGTCCCTCATGCCGTCGATGTCGTGCAGCGAGGAGGCCCGCCGGAGGCTGTGAACGCTCTCTCTGGAGTGGCTGTGTTTGAGTTGGGGTCCGCTGGGCTCTAGCAGTTCTGAGGGCAGAGTGAGTGGGGATGAGAAGCTGCATGTGGAGGGGGTCTGCTGAATCAAGGCCTGGGTCTCTGATTTCAAGCAGCTGTCTGCAGACATCTGGAGGTCTTTCAGGGCCACCTCCTCACGAGAGGGCTGCAGGACACACAGAGGGGGAGTTGTAGATCATGTGTCTGTGGCAATATGAACTCGGATGTGTGTCGCATATGCACACATGTACCTGTAGGTAGTCCACCACCACTCCCTCAAAGTGGTCCGTAGGGATGGACGGCTGCCGCTTGACACGGAGAGAGGGCATTCGCAGCCTCATCTTACGTTTCTGACCTGATACACAAACACAAGGTTCAATAACCTTAGAGAAATATTTTTTTGCTCATAGCTCAGGAGACATAACAGGTAGGAGAAATGAAATGATTTTTCTGTCCTACAGAATGTACTAGATAACCAAGGTGTGGAAGTGGGCTGGTAACTAAATTGTTATCAACCTAAGATGCTCCCTGTAATAAATGTAGTGTCACTTTCGATAAAAGCCTTTGATGAATATCAGATTTGTTGGATAAATAAACATACTACTGCTACTAATATAAAAATAATCTCTTTTTACTATATTTATTCTTTTTATATATTCTATTTATATTTTTTATTATAAAATAAATTGTTTTGAATTAATAATGACTGAATTACTTATATTAATACTAAAAAAGTACTGTTAATAATTTAACAATAAAAAACATTTATTTAAAAACCAAAAATATATACATTTGTAGTAATGCAAATATTATTACATTACTAGTAATAATTTATATACTTTTATTCATTATATATGATAACTTTAAATATTGATTTATTTCATTAATAATAATAATAATCATTATTATTACTATAAATTTGTTTATTATTAATATTTGCATATGCATTTTTAGTATTCAATCTAAAAATGTAATTTTCCGTATATAGTGCACATATGATTAAATATAATGATTAATCATATATATATATATATATATATATATACACACACACACACACACACACACACACACACAAAAATAACTTACTTATTATTACTATTATTAAATGTATAGTTATTTATGTCAACTAAATATCTCACACTTTCTTATATAAAGGTTAAAGCAACACTGTGAACAGAAATGATGGGGCAGGCATAGACGCACACACACTTCACACATACATAAACACTCTGAAACCAAAATTTGACACTGCCTTTATCAAATGCTGCCTCTGGCTACACCTACACACCAACCGTCACACCAAGCACAGCAGTCAATGTGTTTACCTTATAAGGCTGTTACAGAAAGGGTCAGAATCTCTCCCACACTCAGAGAAAGGGGAACACGCACCTGCCCGTAGCCAACTGTGTGCCATTCGCTGTTTGATGCCACCTTTTTTCATGGACAGGTCTAAAAGCTCCTGGAAGTTTAGGATAAACATGATTACGACTCCTTCCTCATTCTTTACTGGAACGACATCAACCAAGCATGGCCTACATGTCCCTGAAAGGCCGAGAGACACAGACACACACAGAAGAGAAAGAGAATGCACGGAGTGACAGGGATGTCAAGCAGAGACGTTTAAGTACAAAATACATCACAAGTATAGTTTAGTTTTCATGGAGAGCTGTTATAAATACCAGTGTGAGGGCTGTGAGTAGTCCAAACACACTCACACTTACACAAACACACACACTCCCACACACAGGGGGGTCTGAAATCCATGATTATGAGGAAACATAAATCTATTAAATAGAGGAGTCCATGGATTGTTGTAACACACTCATTCAGTCTTGGTGTAATCTTTGTCTTATGTTTCAAAACTTTCCCATATTTATTACATATTAAAACTCATTCTAAATTTCAAGTTTACAGAGTGCTTTCATAACCCCACCATGGGGTAGCACTAATTGAAATAAAACTTTAAAAAGAATAAAAAATAACCCAACAATCATAATGCCATTGCCCATCTTCACCCTCGTTTCATTTTAAACATTTTGATTCAAAAGGTTAAGCGTACAAGAAGCAATTTAATCCAAAACAGCAAATCAAATTAAAAAAAAAAAAAACATCTATTCATCCATCCATTCTCCAAAAGGCTTATTGGGTCATTTGTAGCCAATTTTCAGTGGTGCAAAAACGACTTTAGAAAACTTTATAGGTCTGTTAGTAAAATCTGTTGACTTTAACAATCATTGTTTCATTTGGTGAGTGTCTGCAGGACTGTTAGGAGAGGTGGAGGTGTAGCTGCTCTATTTAAATATGTCTATCAATGCAAGCAAGTGTCTTTGGTCAGTGCTTGTCTTTTGAATATCTAGGGATTGTGTTGAAAGGTGCTCCACGCATTCTGTTTATCATTATTTAAAAGCCTCCAAAATACTCTCTAGCCTTTGTTGAAGAGTTCACAGAAATGTTATCAATGATTTCCTCAGAGTTTGACTATTTTGCTATTGAAGGCCATTTTAATATTCACAAAGACAAAAATACAAAAGAAATTATAACTGTTTTAAACACTTTTGACCTGATTTAGCATGTGCATGAACCCACACACAAACGTGAAAATACCCCCCCAAGTCAGATTGCCAGTGAAATGCTCACTGACAGCAAATGCAATGAGTTTGCTTACTTCTTTTCTGAGAAGATCAATAATATCAGGAAGGCGATTAGCATACAGCCCCATTGACTCCCTCCATGTGCCAGAACTTTCTTCAGTTAAACAAGGAGAAATCTGAAGTCATTGCATTTGGAAACAAAGATGAAGTTTTCAAGGTGAATGCATACCTTGACTCTATGGGTCTAACACCTAAAAATCAAGTCAGGGATATTGGTGTGATTCTGGAGACAGGCCTTGGTTTCAGTAGTCATGTCAAAGCAGTAATGTCAGCATACTATCATCTAAAAAACATTGCAAGAATTTGATGTTTTGTTTCCAGTCAAGACTTGGAGAAACTTGTTCATGCCTTTATCACCAGCAGGGTGGACTATTGTAATGGTCTTCTCACCGGCCTTCCCAAGAAGACCATTAGACAGCTGCAGCTCATACAGAAAACTGCTGCCAGATCCTCCGGTCCTCAGGTCCTTACACTGGCTTCCAGTTATATTTAGGATTGATTTTAAAGTACTTTTACTCATTTATAAATCACTCAATGGCCTAGGACCTAAATACATAGCAGATATGTTCACTGAATATAAACATAACAGACCACTTAGATCATTAGGATCGAGTCAGTTAGAAATACCAAGGGTTCACACAAAACAAGGGAAGTCTGCTTTTAGTAATTATGCCGCCTGCAGTTGGAATCAGATTCCAGAAGAGATCAGATGTGATCAATAGTCACATTTGAATGCAGACTCAGAACTCATCTGTTTAGCTGTGCATTTATTGAATGAGCACTGTGCAATGTCTGAATTAATTGATTAATTATTTTCTATTCTTAACTGTTTAAAACTCATTTTAAACCTCTTAAATAAATTTTTAAATCATTTTCAAAGTTTTTAAATTCCTTGTTTTATTGTTGTGTTTTTTCATTATTATTGTTTTCTTTTGTTTTATGTAAAGCACTTTGAATTACCATTGTGTATGAAATGTGCTTTATAAATAAACTTGCCTTGCCTTATGCCAAAGGTGACAGTTCAGAAATGGCAAAAAGCACTTCTTGTGTTTTTTGCCTCAAGTTTACATGCCTGTATCTCAAGTATTAAAGATATCTTAATATCCTTTGAGATTCTGGTTCTTAACAAACTTTCCTTTTAAGGAGAAGATCAACAGAGTCTGCAGAAATGCTTGGTGTTAGAGATATAGCCTCCATAAATAGCACACTTGTGTTTTCGTTAATGCATCTCTTTCTGACAGAGACAGATCTAGATTCAGTGGTAGCAGAGATCAATGTATCAAAAAAAAAATACAGAAGTGATCAGATACTGCTACATCCTTAATAACAATGGATGAAATGTTTAAACCTCTACTGATGATTAAATCTAGAGTATGTGTGTGGGTCCATGCACATACTGAATCAGGTCAAAAGTGTTTAAAACAGTTATAATTTCTTTTGTAGTTTTGTTTTCTGCATTATCTATGTGAATATTAAAAACCCCTGCTATAGCAAAACCGTCAAACTCTGTGAACTTTTCAACAAAGACTGGAGAGTATTTTGGAGGCCTGTAAATAATGAAAAACAGAATGCATGGAACACCTTTCAACACAATCCCTAGATATTCAAAAGACAAGCACTGACCAAATGACACTTGCTTGCATTGATAGACGTATTTAAATAGAGCAGCTACACCTCCACCTCTCCTAACAGTCCTGCAGACAAAATTGTCATTTTGACCCCCCTCTAGGCCTCTACAAAATAGTGAATTACTCAGTAAATGTACATCTGTGGCATTTAATATTATGGCTTTCATCTCTATATATGTTTATCTTTCAACAGAAAAAAATATTAACAAATCAAAAATTTGAGCCGGGGAAGTTTATTTTTAACTTTAGTTAGTTTGGTTTGACATGGAATGACCCTGCTGTCTGAAGGGTCACACAAAATTGAAAACAAATACATATAGCATAAGTTAACAACTCACTCTAGATAATGACATGTTGTGCATGTATGTTAGCAAAGTAGTACTTTGGACAGTCTTGTTAAAACCTTCCATGTCTGAGAAATTATTACTTTTATTCCGTGTGGATGCATTAAATTGATCAAAAGTAATTAAAGAAGGAAAAAACATTACAGTAAAGACTTTTATAATGTTGCAAAAAAAATTCTTTTGAACTTCCTACTCTTAAAATAACTTTTAAAAGTTGTATAATGGTTTCCACAAAAAAATATTAACCATCACAACTGTTTTCACTATTGGTGATAAAAAATGAGAAATGTTGCTTGATCAACAAATCAGCATATCAGAATGATTTCTGAAGGATCACATGACACTGAAGACTGGAGTAATGAAAATTCAGCTTTGCCATCACAGGAATAAAATACAATAGATCTTTTAAATTGTAATAATATTTCACAATATTACAGTTTTTCCTGTGTTTTTGATCAAATAAATGCAGCCTTGGTGAACATGAGAGGCTTCTTTCAAAAATCTTACCAACCCCAAACTTTTGACCAGTAGTGTAGATGAAAGTTTTATTTCAAAATAAAGCCAGTCGGCTGATTCAGGTGACAGCAGTTCTGTCTTTTAACATCCACACCTGGTTCGTGTATAAGTGATTTCACCCCTGAGGATCTCCCTGCTCTCCAAACCTCCCAGAGAAAACACACAGATGCACCGAGAACATTCAGAGGTCACTTATATTTTGGCTATGAGGCTTTAAACTTTCTTTATGACACACTGCTCAAGAGAAATCAAAACGTCATGTGTTGTACTTTTAACCCAGACACGATGATGAACAGAAAGGCCATTAAGGAGACCATCGAGAGTGTGAAATCAAAGTAATGAGACTGCAGAGCAGCGAGAGAGACTCACAGGAATGAGAAGGGAGTGATGGGAAGGAGGACAGAAAAAATGGAAAAGAACAGCATGATTAAAGTCAGCCAGACCCCCCTCAGCTCTTGACTAAAGCAGGCCATCAACCACTCTAAATATAGACCCTGCCCTCACACACATACACACACACACAAAGGTGTTGTTCAGTCTCCAGCTCAACTGTGATACAGATCAAGACACTGTATCCACTAAAAATATGTGATGGATAGAAAGAACTGAGGGACGCTGGCACATGTGAGTGTGTGAATGTTGGCCTATGTGTGCATCTGAGCACAATGCATTCGTTGTGATAGGGGTGTGAGTCTTGTTGTCATGGTAATGTTATCAGTGCACCGCTTCCTGGGCCGAAGGAACACCTGTCTACTTTCTAGCTGGGCTACACATGCACAAACAATTCCTTAGCAACATGCAGCCAGCGACTCCATTCATCTGTTCCTGTCTGAGGAGACTAGATGACAGAGCTGGAGGGATGGGTGGCTCTGCAAGACAGACAGGCCCTCAGCTGGTCTCTGTATTAAGCCAGTCTACCAAAGAGTTACTCTCCTTGTAATGAAACAGATTTCAGAAATGTATTCCTCACATCACAGGATGATGTGTTGATATGGTCGTTGAGTGTGTACACAGTGAAATGCTGGTAACTATTTAAAAGTTCATAATAAAAACCTTTTTCTAAGTTCCCGAAAGGAAAGTCATATTGGTAAAATCTCTGGGCAGCTCTTTACAGATGAAAAATTCAGGGCTGGTACGGTTTTGAATGTTTTTGAAAGAAGTCTGTTATGATCAAAAAAGCTGCAATTATTTGATAAAATTTAGTAAAATCTATTGTGATATATTATAAAATAACTGGTTTCTATTTAGTTAATATATTTTAAAATGTAATTTTCAGCATCATTACTTCAGTCTTCAATGGCACATAATTTCTAATATGCTGAATTGCTGTTAAAAAAAAAACATTTCTTATTAATATCAACACTGAAAACAGGTTTGCTGCTTATGAAACATTTCTTAGCAATGTTGAAAACAGTTGTGCTGCTTAATATTTTTGCGGAAAGCGTGATACTTTTTTAGGGTCTTTTATGAATATAAAGTTTAGAACAGCATTTATAAAAGTAAAGAAAAGCATTTATTTGAAATAGCATTCATATGTAACATTATAAATGTATTTATTGCCACTTTTAATCAATTTAATGCATCCTTGGTGAATTAAAGTATTAATTTCTTAAATAAATAAATCTTACTAACACCAAACTTTTGAACGGTAATGTTAAAGACATGGGAAAATGGTTAGACACAGGTTTCTTTCCTGTGTTGATGCATTTCCTATTGAAACAGCCTGTATGGGTAGTCAGTAGACCCAAACTCCATTTAGGCTTTATTCATACTGCTCAATTCCAAATTGGTTGTCCATACCAATGTTTATGATTGATGAAATGAAATGCACTGTTTAGACAGTGTCATCAGTATCTGGTGTATCTGCATCGGTTGCTATAATAATGATATGAATGTCAGCACAATGCCAAAAGACTTTCTCATACAACTAATAGTACCTGTCAGTGTGAAAGTAGAGGGTGAAAAACTGAAAATTTTGCATCTGCTCATGCCCATCAAAACATCAGGCACATGTATCAAGCTCTAAATTTTGGTGTATAAGAAAAAAGTGAGTGAAATCCTTGCTAAGCCTTGCATACCTTCCTTAGAGTAGTATAGGATCTCCACCTTGCGCTCCTCTGACCCGAGCAGGGCCTGTGCCAGCTGTGCCAGGGCACTCTTCATAGTGCCTGGCCCCACCAGAAACTGACACATGCAGGACTGCTGCATGATCTCCGCCCGCGAGAAACCAAACATCTGACAGAAGCCCTCATTGCAGTAGATGATCCCACAGTTCTTCATCTGGGCGTTGGCGATCAGGAATTTACGATCTGGTCGGGTAAGAAAAGAAGGGTTATGAAAAACTAATTAAAATGAACAGTTTCACCATTATTGGTAAAAAAAAAATGTACAAACACGGACATTTTGAGGACCATGTTGTAGGTCTATGGCAGGGCTCACAAAATTTCTAAATCCATGGTAGCCCTTCGGGCAGGCATTCTTCAGGTTTTGGTAGCCTAAAATGAACTTAACTAGCCCTAATAAAAAAAAGACATCGGCTGAACTTTACTGAGGACAAATCAGCATGATCAGCAAAACTAGAAGCATATAGGGATGTAATGATTCACTAAACTTATGATGCGATAAAATTCACGATACAGATTACACAATACAATTTTCTTACAATTTGTTTATATATATTTTTTTTACAAAATGAGATTTAAGACAAATTATAAATGAAAATGTGTCCTTTTATTATTTCTCTGACAAAATGCTGCATATTTCTTTGTGAAACTGAAATGTTTAATAAAACTAACTCCCAAATCAAATAATAAATTATACAACTAAAAGAAATCTCTTCATATAAACAAAGGCTTTGTCTGTGCTCTATTTAAAATCAGAGGCAACCACTGCATTTGAATTACTATCCAAAAATGATGCTAAATACATGTTATTTGGATTGTATAATTCAAAAATTTGAAGCAGAAACAGAATGGTCTGATTTTAGCTTTGTGAATGAGACACAAATGTCACTCTCTGACAGCAGGTGGCATTAATGGAACACCAGGTATTTAAAGGCTGCTGCCCCTTTAAGACCGAATGGACGGATCCAGTATAATGATGCACAGGAAATTGCTTTCTTCACTGTTTACGTTCACTTAAGACATAATCGACTGTGTTTACGAGCATACTTGCAGAGACAGTTATTTTGAGATATTTTTGTGTGTATGTGTTCATTCAGAAGCAAGGATACGCAAAACGCTTGAATGTTTAACGTTAAATCGGCAAACAAGTGCAAACGATCAACTACAATCCGTTTCACCACTACAAGCGAGTGAACAAAGCAAAACAAGTTAGGAATTTTATATCACTATTCGGACAGGGCGGTGATACATTTTGGTAGTCCGACTGGAAAACACAATAGCCCCGGGACGTCAGGCTAGCGATTTTGCGAGCACTGCATTATGGGATAAGTTGTCACAATGGAACATGCCACTGAACAAGCCTATATTTTTGTTTGTTTGTTTCATCTTTTAAACCTGGAAACTTAGTAAATCTTAATAAGAAAGTTACACAGTTACACAAATGTCTTCTCTAGCATAGTTCACAACTCTATTGAAAATTTATAATAAAAATAATAATAAGATTAATAAGATAAGGGTCTACTTCCTTTGCCTGTACGGTACTACAACAAATCTTCTGTATTTATGATGACTGCTTTGATATAAACAGGAAATCTGCTAACAGGTAGCGGTGCTATTTCTTGCAACAAGAGCTTCACACATCAGCTTCAACAGATGGAAAGCAACACAGTTTGATCTTAAGATGGTTTGAGGTTATGCTTTGAACTGAAGAGATAGCAAATGAAAAATTATATATATTAAAGGGTATAAGCCGCCTTCTTTTATCTCTGAATTTTAAAGGGGTCATGAACTGAGAAATCAAAATTCCCTTGATCTTTTGACATAGAGGACAAAACCTGTAAGTTTCAGAACGCAAAACTTTGTAATTAGTCTAAAAACAGCTTATTTGAAGCCAATCTGCCAAAAAGACAGCTTGTAGAATGTGCCACTTTATGATTATTGACACCATCTCCGTCTGCTTCCACGTCACTGCCTGTTTAGCCCCGCCCACCGATTCGTGCATAGGCTATGCAAATGCAGTTCTAAGCAAAAACCAAAAAATAAAGATGGCTCCGAAGACAACAAGACACTGTGTGGTGCCAAGTCAGTAAGAACTTGGTCCTTTGTTCACTTCATTTTACCGCAGATTCGTTTACAAACAAGGCACAATTCGATGCAGGATTTTCAGAAATATTAAAACTAAAAAACAATGCTGTGTGACTACATTGGATCCGACAGTAATGTCGCCCCACACAAGAGTGAATTACTGTTTTTATTATGTGGTCACTATTGCTTTGTCTATTACAGATCGTTTGATACGTACTGAGTATTTATGCATCAAACATACACAACTGTTAGCCAATCATAGCAGTAGGTGTTTACTTCTGAGTCTACGATCCTCCACACCTATTCAAACAGAGCAGTCAAAACAGAACAGAAAATAGCCTATTACTTCTAAATTATGTTGGTTTTTATGTAAAAATCTTCATAACATTATTAGTCGACCATAGAGAACAGTAGCCTACAAAACAAAAAAAACAAAAAAGGCAGTTCATGGCCCCTTTAATACTATTTCTCCATCTCTGATTGATAATTGTGTTTGGTGACAGGAACTTTAGTGCCCCCTGCATCAAACTCATTATCGCCTTTTTACTCCAGGAACAGAACACAACGAAATGAGATGGTTGCCTAGCAGCCGCAAAATGACACTTAGCCTTAACTGATAGGGAGTGAAGGGAGGAGCAGCAGGGTCATGTTCACACACACACACACACACACATATATATATATATATATATATATATATATATATATATATATATATATATATATATATATATATATATATATGAACTGGCAAATATATACATGCATATGTACTTAAAAGATGAAGACATAGCAAAAGCAATACACATATAACTAACACATGCCAGAAGAGGGAGAAGAAACCATAACATAAATGATTAGACATGCTCAAATATAATAGCTAATGTAGAGCAAAAGCAGGCTAATGTAATGAAACTAAAGAAAAAAAAATAGAATTTTGTAGATATTTTTAAGAGTTCAAAAGTGTGTGCAACAACTGTGATTCATGAATAGTGTATTCAGGAACTAAAACAAAGCAATGATCATGATTAAAAGGTGTAACGATAACTAGATGTTTTTAAGATTTTTTAGAAAGAAATATCTATAACGTGTAAATGTGAAGTTAATCTTCTGGGCTAAGTCTGTTCGTTTCATGCAATTCAAATTATAGGACTGCAATTTGTCGCCAAAAGCACCATCAATTATGAAACGTCATTTGTGAGACTTTTTAAACAAAACACAAAAAATTTACCTCGCATATTTTTGATTTAAAAACCTATAATAAAGTGCCACATATTGACAATACTAACCTGTTCCATCTGTTATGCTTTATGGATGGACCGCCCTCCCAATCAAAACCGCTCGAGCAGCGTACTGTTGCTATGGTTACCTCCTCATTGCTAGTAGTTTGCAGCTGTTTGCCAAAAAACGCACACTGGCTTATTTGTATCATTATTGAAATGTTTGAGCCCCCTGCTAAAACCTATATTTACAGTTGTATGAAACAGAGAGAAACTTTTACTAAGATAACTTAACCTTTGTTTTTTGGAAGAGCCCTCGTTGAGGGCCTTATAAAGCAGACATAGGTCAGGTTCTGGGTTTAGTAAGACTAGACAGGTTTAGCTTGAGTGTAAAGGTAAGGATTTGGATAATGTCAAAGAGCTCTTGCACATAAAACTTGGAAACCTTGTGTTAATATGCTTCCTCCTGTAGACTTTTAAACAGAGAGTGCGAAGGTTCATGCGTACAGGACAAAAGTGGAGAAATAGTAGCTACACATTGGAAATGTTTAAATAACTAGTGCTAGATTAAAACTGATATTACTGATTTGAAGGTTATGTAATTATGTGTGATGACACATTTTTCCAAAACGTTGATTGAATGAACAAAGCAGGTGCACGAGATAGCCCACATAAACACAAGCGTGCACGCGCGCGCACACATACAGAGAAGAATGGAAAATGACAGATGGTTGTTAGCAATTTTCTATATATGAAAGATGCATTTTTTCCATTGCATTTGCATAATGTAGATAAAATGAGGCGGGTTTTTTTTGTTGTTGTTGTTGTGGTTGCTCTTACCTGATGATCAACAGTGCCATGCAAATCAAATCTCAAACCGATAGGCTACTTTACATGACTGACCTGCACACTTCCGATGCATTATGACCCCCAATGATCAACAAACAAAATAACATCAACAAACAATACTAGATAATAGGTTTTAGGCTAAAATAACATGTTTCTGGGCTATAAAATAGCCTCCAACCAAAAGGAAGAAAATAAAAAGTTTTGAAACTCACTTTGCCCGTCGAATTTCCTGATGATGGTGTCCAGATATGTGTTCTGGAGAGCGACGTGTCCCCGGCGCACAGGCATTTTCACGCGTGGACAGATTCAAGAACCCTCTTATTCTGCTTTTCTCTCTTACTCAAGGACGAGCGAGCAAGACGGAAGAAGATAATCTAGAAGTCGAACGCATTGCGAAGGAAACAAATCTTTATAGTCCAGGATTTAAACAAAAACGACACCAGAAATCCAGTGGGTTCCTCGAGAAAGTGGAAAGTCGCCGAGTTGAAATGCAAAATAAAAAGAAAGCGCGTTTGAATGAAAGCAAATGCCCCCCCAGTTTTGGGACTCGAAACTCTCGCGCCTTCAGATGAAATGTCGCTGCGCGCAATAGTAACGCACTGACGCGCTCCCCGAAATTACACTTAACATACTCTGAAACAAAAATAGAAGAACAGCCGAGGACAGCACAGCTGACGCCCGACACCTGAGAGGCAACGTGCGGCTCGGCTGATGAAGCTCATTGTGGAATAATGGTGCGTTGCGTTCACAGGGGAGGCAGTGGACACAGCTGTCACGTTTGACAGAAGGCAGATGCTTGTTCATGCCCCCCACCTCTCCCTCTCTCTCTCTCTCTCTCTCTCTCTCTCTCTCTCTCTCTCTCTCTCTCTCTCTCAGAGAGAGCGTTTATCGCTCTGAAAGGTATGTCCTAGTGGGATACAGTCCACAAACAAGCACAACATTTCCACTAAACAGCAGTAGAGTAGGCAACCTTTAACTGGCTTAATTTATCGTTTACGTTTAAGGTTTTTATAGCATTAGGGGAATACATAAGTAAAAATAAGTACTGAGCCTGCAAATATGGCTATGCTGATGTTCAGTAACGCAGGACTTTTATACAACAATTCTAGAAACAGTTCGTGCACAACGAAAAAAAGCTCAAGAGCTCAGCTCTGTCACCAAGCAACTCAGATTTAAAGGTCGGTCTGGAATCCTGTATTTGAGTGGAGCGGTCGAGGCGTTATGTAATCACTCCGATCGAGCTCCACTCCGGGCTTTCCGTTTTCTCTGCCTGTTCACTAACAGGACAGCGCTAACTTCAAAACCCCGTTAGTTATTGAAAGCAAAAGCATACAACTCTGCCCTGAAAGATAAATCTGCATCATCATACAACTTCGCAGGGGTCAACACCACTGATCTATATATGTTCTCTATTATAGATCAGTGGTCAACACAGACTACTTCCATACTACTTCCAAAAAATGCCCATGAACACAGACAAGCGGAGTGATCTGGTGAAACGTCCACTCCGCCAATCAAATTAGAGGAATGGACTAACTAACTAATTAGGCCATAAATAAATGTGTGTGGCACGGTATGATTTTGTTACTGAATACATTATACAGGTGCTGGTCATATAATTAGAATATCATCAAAAAGTTGATTTCACTAATTCCATTCAAAAAGTGAAACTTGTATATTATATTCATTCATTACACACATACTGATATATTTCAAATGTTTATTTCTTTTAATTTTGATGTTTACAACAAATCCCAAATTCAGTATCTCAGATAATTAGAATATTGTGAAAAGGTTCAATATTGAAGACACCTGGTGCCACACTCTAATCAGCTAATTAACTCAAAACACCTGCAAAGCCTTTAAATGGTCTCTCAGTCTAGTTCTCTAGGCTACACAATCATGGGGAAGACTGCTGAATTGACAGTTGTCCAAAAGTTGACCACTGACACCTTGCACAAGGAGGGCAAGACACAAAAGGTCATTGCAAAAGAGGCTGGCTGTTCACAGAGCTCTGTGTCCAAGCACATTAATAGAGAGGCGAAGGGAAGGAAAAGATGTGATAGAAAAAAAGTGTACAAGCAATAGGGATAACCGCACCCTGGAGAGGATTGTGAAAAAAAAAAACCATTCAAAAATGTGGGGGAGATTCACAATGAGTGGACTGCAGCTGGAGTCAGTGCTTCAAGAACCACTACACAAAGACGTATGCAAGACATTGGTTTCAGCTGTCGCATTCCTTGTGTCAAGCCACTCTTGAACAACAGACAGTGTCAGAAGCGTCTCGCCTGGGCTAAAGACAAAAAGGACTGGACTGCTGCTGAGTGGTCCAAAGTTATGTTCTCTGATGAAAGTAAATTTTGCATTTCCTTTGGATATCAGGGTCCCAGAGTCTGGAGGAAGAGAAGAGAGACACACAATCCACATTTCTTGAGGTCCAGTGTAAAGTTTCCACAGTCAGTGATGGTTTGGGTGCAATGTCATCTGCTGGTGTTGGTCCACTGTGTTTTCTGAGGTCCAAGATCATCACAGCCGTATACCAGGAAGTTTTAGAGCACTTCATGCTTCCTGCTGCTGACCAACTTTATGGAGATGCAGATTTCATTTTCCAACAGGACTTGGCACCTGCACACAGTGCCAAAGCTACCAGTACCTGGTTTAAGGACCATGGTATCCCTGTTCTTAATTGGCCAGCAAACTCGCCTGACCTTAACCCCATAGAAAATCTATGGGATATTGGGAAGAGGAAGATGCGATATGCCAAACCCAACAATGCAGAAGAGCTGAAGGCCACTATCAGAGCAACCTGGGCTCTCATAACACCTGAGCAGTGCCACAGACTGATCGACTCCATGCCATGCCGCATTGCTGCAGTAATTCATGCAAAAGGAGCCCCAACTAAGTATTGAGTGCTGTACATGCTCATACTTTTTAGTTGGCCAAGATTTCTAAAAATCCTTTGTTTGTATTGGTCTTAAATTATATTCTAATTTTCTGAGATACTGAATTTGGGATATTCCTTAGTTGTCAGTTATAATCATCAAAATTAAAAGAAATAAACATTTGAAATATATCAGTCTGTGTGTAATGAATGAATATAATATACAAGTTTCACTTTTTGAATGGAATGAATTAAATAAATCAACTTTTTGACGATATTCTAATTATATAACCAGCACCTTTATGGCGTTTTAAAGGTAAACCATTCCAAAACTCTTACTGGCAATGACAGACAGACATCAAATGCGTCCAGTAAGTAGATGTAGTGGAAAACATTGCATGGTACATGGTACAGCCCTAAAGTTAGATAAAAGAAAACTCAAGAGGTTCAAAGATGAGATACGAATAGATAACACTGCCAACACCACCCTTTTCTGGAAAGATATATACGTGGAAAGTTTTTTAAATACAGTGCATAACAGATTTCCACAAGTGAATTTATAGGAATGTTTATAAAATAATTTGTCATTTGTTTTACATTCTAAACAAGCCTGCATAAACACAACACTGGTAGTAGGTAATTTTAATATAAAATACTTTACGGTTTAATATAAAACTTTACGGTTAATCTTTCAATCCTGTGCATACATATAGAATAAATATACTATAGATTAAAAGTGTGTATGTGTCTGGTTATTTTATATGATTGTGACTTAAATAGTCATCTACCTATTTGTTAGTGCTCATTACACATAAAATGCATTTCTGTCATTAATCAGTATCACTCACTGGTTTTCTATATGGTGACACTATCTACTATATAGTTTATATATAGTTTTTTTTTTTTTTCACTTTTTATGCATTCACAGTTAATTGAGCTTAATAAATTCACTAAAGACATATGCACCACTCTTTCAATTTAAATTAATCAGCTATATGTGAAGTATTATAAAAACACATCAATAGTATCTTCATCAGCCTAAATAACAGTGTGATCTCTCTCTGTCACCTCTCTAGTGGTTTCAGTAAGATCCCAGAATGGAAAATCTCCCGTCGGTGTCTAGCCAAATGAGAACACCGCTACTGAAGTGTTTTATCTGTCCCACATACTTCCAGTATCCAAAAACTGATTTCTTCCTAACCATATACATACACACCGTAGAGGACAGACTTGGAGAAAAACATCTGGTCTCACAGCATTATCCTATGACAAGATCTGTTTGATCATAATGACAGCTACGTTTTGACTCACATGAAATACGCTCCACATACATACATCCAGTTATATTCTGTCCCTCTCACCTTCCACACTAAGCTCACTTAAGTGATTCTCATTTTTAATAGGAGATAAATATTTCACTCCTGGCAACAGCAGTCTAAGCTGTGTGTGAACCGACTGAATGCGGCGGTCGTGGAGTGGTCTGACACACTGTGACAGGCTTAGCTGATTGTGATGTGCTTTGCACAGATTCTCCGGGTGCCTGTGTAAAGAGGTGGCGGCACTGGAGGGTCAGACTGAGGTTAAATAGGAGAAGATGTTTGATTACAGCCCGAAGAACCTCCCTGATATCTGTCCATAGCCTTCAGTTGTGCTGTTGGTGTCTGATGGGCACGGCAGAAAGGTGTCTTCCAACACTCTTCCCTTCACTTTTCATGAATCCTGGGAAATTTGTTTTTATCTTGCTGTCTCACAGACCAGATTCAGACTGGCATGATGTGAACAGATGTTTGACAATTATTCGAAATCACTGGGATTTTGATATTAGTGGGATAGTGATCTTGTTCCCACACTCTTAAAAATATTAGTTCTTTATTGGCATCTTTGGTTCCCTGAAGAAAATTTAACATCCATGGAACCTTTCCATTGCGCAAAAGGTTCTTTATAGTGCAAAAAGGTTCTTAAGATTATTTAAATACCCCACTCCTGCAGGGACTGCAGGGACTTTCTAGTTTCTCATGACCATATTATCCTTGGATCCAGAAATAAGTCAAGCTGCCTAATGACTTATTTCTTAGTGCAGTGTTTAACTTGGAACCTGTGAAACATCCAGATGCTATCAGACTATGCATCATACATTGTTCTAAGTACTTCCAGATATCTAAGATGCCATTTGCCGTTAACACTTCTTTAAAGTCCATCAGTGAGGACACCGTGTAATGCCTCTCAGTTGCCCTTGTTCCAGAGTTTCCTCGCTCCAAATAAATCATCCTGTTCTGGGAACTCAATGCCCACCTCTGTGAATGTCTAGCATTGCTGTGAAATGTTTTAGTGACCTCAAAGTTTGAAGTTCTGAAATGACATTTTATTTCATGAGTTTTGATTAGGACATTTGTTGGCACAGTGCTTTTGAGGATATCTACCAAGCTGGCAAACAAATGTTCCCAGATTGCGCTAGGGACATGTTTTGAAAAGCCATATTTCTCAGTATAAGGGGTTTTCTATATACACATGGGGTCAGAACCATAAAATTCACTTTCACAGAAAGTGTGAGAATGGACCCTTTTTACATTTCTGAATTTGGAATGTAGTAAATGATAGTGTGGTTAACTTCTAAAGAGGTACATAGCAAAATAGCAAATAGTATTTTTCTTTTTTGTTTTTCACTTTAATTTGCGCCAACAATTGCGTTTCCACGGTTTCCCAAAAATGACATGCAAAAACAAACAGTGTGGCCAGACAAACTTACACGGAATCCGTCTGACAAATCTTTCAGATCGGCTAATGTATCAGCATCTGATACTAAACTTTCTAGACGAGTATGTGACTTTACACGGGCCCCAAAGAAGATGTCGTTATGTACTTGAGAGTGAGAGATTTCACTTTTGTAAACCTGTGAAAAGATATCAGGGTGAGAATGTTCTTTGTCTTTGAAATTCAATACGCTTGCTCTTCATTATCTTGATATCCAGGGCATAGAAACCTTCTACAGGAGCAAACCTAGTAACTTAACTGCCCTGTCAACATACCCTTACAAAGACAGCACCTGCAATCCCCTCTAACCAAGTGTGCAATCCGCACTCCATCAGTGACCCTGTCACACATACCTTCTTCCCCCTTGACATGTTCACAAGTGACAGAAGATCACTGTCACTTCCTGTTTAGTTCAGTTTGAAGTCATTATTAGTCAGTCAGAATGCGTCAGCTGCAATGCGGATGTGGTTGTGTTGAGAAGTCCTCTTTTATCCACCTTATTTTTAACGTAAGAGCAGATGTGGCCATTTGTAACTTGAATGTGCGAGACTTCATGTGTCATCTGCTGAACAGTCAGTTATGCTGCTTCATATTGTGTCTGGTATTTGTGGTCATATAATTTTAAATGTATTATCGTAATCATAAACACACTGGTTTGTACCACAAAAAGTTTAACTGTTTACTGCACTTTACTATTCTTTTAGTTGTTGTCCTTCTAATCGGACGTCTCGCATTTTTATAGTAATTATATTGATAGTTTGTAGCGCAAATAGCTTTATTGTTTTTTAAAATGTTATCATGCTACCAAATAAAATTTATTTTTTATTAGTATCAATATTAGCCACCACATTAAAATGATGTCCAATTCAATATGCAACAGTAGTGTGTTCAGTGTCATAGTTCAGTGTTACCTGGCAATATGATTGATTTTTTTAGTAAAGGTATGGTCACATTAGTCAAACTAAAGTTTGCATATAAAGTATGAAGAAGTTTCACTGAAGTCACTTTCAAACCAAGCAGCTTCTTGTTGGTCAGCGCAGTGCATTCATGTTACAAACTTAAGCACAATCTGAATGGGGAACTCCTCACAAATTCCTAAAGAAATGAGTGGAATTTGCAGAAATTTTGCCGATCAATGGTAAATGTGACTGTACCTTAAGACAATCAATATGACAACCATATCAGATGTTGACATAACAATGAGTTCAGTAAGATAATGTATATGTTGATTAAAATTTACCATTACTATGTTTTCTACAGGTCAATTAGCAGTCAACAAGCATTTTAAAGCATTTTAACCTGGGTCCAAAGAGATGCTTTAGTTAGCTACTGTGCAAAAACATTGTGCATACACAGCAAAAGTGGGAAAATGTGGGGTAAAATGTTCATATAGCACCGCTGACAAAATCCATCATCCCTTTAAAACTCACACAAAGATCTTGCTACAGTTACAGTTTCCTTTTGCCTTACCTTAACACTAACCATTCCGATTCAAAATCTACCAGTTCCAATCCTGTTCTTCTTCATCTAGTACTTAAAGACTACAATACATTTCAGAAATTATTCTCAACAGTTTGTGCTTGACAAAGAAACTATATTCCCGTGCACCCGCTCTGACCACTAGTTACATCTTGTTCTACTTTCTACTTTCATCTGTCCAACCATGACTTTTATGGCACAATCAGTGAAAACTAGTCTAATTTCATGCAAAGACTCTTTGACACAAAAGAACAGATAAAAAGAGAATCCCAGGAAAAGAAAGAGATCAAAACGTAGTTGCTTATTGCTTATAGTGGCTAATATAACTGAATATAGTTCCCAGGAACTATAGACACTAGAAGAGAATGAGCAGGGAAAGTTGGCAAATCACATATTTGACCACAGAATCCAGAAGCATTAGTGATGAACTATTCAGTTGCATCCAACCCGTGTTTGAGACTGATTACGGCAGATCCTTCCGCTCCGTAGTGGACTCTTTAATGATCTTTAAAAGAGAGATTGCATATGTTCATTTCAGTAAAAATGGAAAACAATGCACACGTAAAAAATATAAATGAACAAATCTGTAATGCAGAGAAGCCCAGGGCTAAAGTTGGCAGATTTAAGTATAAATCAGTTAATGACCTTTCATTTGGCCCACCATGCCATAGTAGTGGGGGAAAATTGAAGAAAAAATGACACTGAAGCATATCTTCAATTATAATTGATCTTTTTATTGTAACTTTTTTTTTTTGCATGGAATCTAGAGAATCTAAGTGAATTTGATTGAAACATTAACTGCAGTAGTTAACATGAATTAACAAAAAAGTACTTCTAAAGCATGTATTAATCTTGGTTAATGTTAATTTTAACATTTACAAACACAATATTAAAATATAAAGTTCTGTTAATATTATTTAATGGACTATCATCAACTAACAATGAATAGTTTTTATTTTTATATTTTATTAACTAGCTTTAATGTTAAGTAATGGGACCTTATTGTAAAGTGTTGCTAAAATAATGTAGTGTTGGATATAAAGCAGCATTTACTTTTGGCCCATGGTTCTCATTCAAGTTTGATTTTTGGCCCCAAATTTTGGGCAACTCTGTTGTAAAGCAATGCATGAAAGAATGAACTAATCAATTAATAAATGAACCAATAAATAATTGAAAGAATTGATCATTTAATTCTTATGTGAGACTGATGGGGGAAAAAATGTTACCATCAATGATGATGAAGTAGGTGTGTATTCATGTAAAGTGGATGTCAAAAAGGTTTTTTTTTTTAAGGTTGATGAAGAGCGCCTCCTAGTGTTTACCTCTCCATCACGAGTCTCAACAGTTCGCACAACTATGCTCCTCTTTACATGTGCCTCAGGAGTCAGCTTAGTGTCCAAGCTGGTGTCTAATAAAACAAACACACACACACACACGATTAAATAATAACATTTCATTTATGCAGGAATCATCAAATGGATAAAGAATTTACTCACCTCTAAATTGTAAGTTGGTGAAGTTCTGCACCGGAACAGTGATTCTAGAAGAGGAGGAAGATATTCATTAAATCATATTTGAATTAGTTTCGTCCAATTATTGTGGTTGATGCCATTTCTCTACTCTCCTCACCTGCTTTCCTCTCCTTCAAGCAGCTTTCTGTAGGTGGCAATTTCAATGTCCAGAGCCAGTTTAACATTGAGCAGGTCCTGGTACTCCTGCAAGTGTCTGGCCATTTCCTCCTTCAGCATCTGGATCTCATCCTCCAGACGGGCCACTGTGTCCTGGTAACCGACCGTCTCTATGGTGAATCGCTCCTCCATCTCTCGCAGCTGACGCTCCAGAGACTCGTTCTTAAGGACAACGTGAGAAGTTTGAAATGGTTTATAGAGTACTGTGCTCTGCAGTCATGGGTGAATTTGTCTTTGTTGTTGTTCTGAATAAGTTTGGTGAAAAGACTGGTAAATACTTACTGATCCACGCAGAGATTCCAGGTCACAGGTCAGGCCCTGAATCTGCCGACGATACTCATTGGCCTCTTGCTTAGCTTGTCTCAGAGCCTCTGCGTTACGGTTGGCTGCATCGGTCAGATCAGCAAACTAATGAAATAAATTATAATAATAAATAATTTACTTATTTAAAATGGTGTAGAAACAAAATTTCATTTTATTATATTATATTATATTGCAAATAAAATTTTGCACTTAAAATCTTCTAATAAAGAGAATGCATGTGTGTATGTTCATGTAACCTTTGAGCGATACCACTCCTCAGTCTCATGCATATTGGAAGTGGCCATGGCCTCAAACTGAGCTCTGATCTCCTTCAGGGCAGTGGTTAAGTCTGGCTTAGACACATCCAGATCCACATGAACCTGTTGGGCCATCAGCTGCTCCTGCAGCTCCCTCATCTCCTACACCGAGCAAGGAAGAGGGGTGAAAGAGTGAGAGAAGTTTACACGTGAATATAATGGTGTCTGCTCTAATCTGATCTTTAGGACTGAGTCTGATAAAGTTGTCAGAATCTGATATAGCTACAAATAGCCTGATTAAATTAACAGATTTGAGACAGATATGCCAGTTGGAGTAAAATCAAAGGAGACAGGGATAAAGTGAACAGAGGGGGGTAGTGTGGAGAGAGTGGGAGAGATAACACACCTCCTCATGGACCTTCCTCAGGAAATTGATCTCATCCTGAAGAGCATCAATCTTCCTCTCCAGCTGCACACGGTTCAGAGCCGCTTCATCCACATCCTGGAATCCAAAGTGATAGCAATTTGCTTACTTATTCATGATACATGAATGAGACGAATGGAGTGTTCCTTACTTGTCTGAAGGTGTTGAGGTTGTTTTCTGCTTCTTGCCGTAGGGCAGTTTCATCTTGAAGTCTGGAGGGCAGATAAGAAAACATATCTAAAAAAGGCTTTCTTCAACCAATAGTAGGCCACATATTCAAGATATATGGGACACAAATGACCTCCAGAGAGCCAAGCATTGATACCGATGGTGTATTTTATTATTTTCCCTCTTGAAAGTATTTTTAGGAAGTCATAATAAAATAAATAAAAATTTTGAAACCGTCATTTAAAACGTTCCTAAAGACTAACTCATAAAGGCAATCACTTGTTGTCTCCTACTGGGACTTTTTTTATTATTTGAAATTATATAATTGTTTACATATAACACAATTTCTAAAGGATCATGTGACACTGATGACTGGTGTAATGACTGCTGAAAATCTGTCATCAGAGGAATGGATTACATTTTAAAATATATTACAACAGAAAATTAGAATTTGTTTAAAGCATAAGAATTAATAAGATGCCATAAGATGGGTAGCATAAGAGACTCTTACCATAATGGTTATAGTCCTGACTAATAGACTCCCCATAATCTGCATTAAACATCACAATATATGCTCTATGATCTGTGAATTTCCCCAGCCCTCAAAGTGTATCCTGAATAGTTATTTATGATAAATCAGTTTTGACAGTTATAATGAAAGGCTCACAGTGGAGGTGACCTGCAGCAGGGGGCTGGACAGGGTTCAGTGGATCACTCATGCATCATTAACTGCAACTACTGCTCTTTCCCACGGGGTGGAGTAGATGCACTCCCATACAAATAAAAGTAATGCATGTACATCAAAAACAAGCACTTTGAATTTGGATGCACAGGTTAGTCATAATGCAACTTTTATTTTTGTTTACTGACTCTGTTGCCATGGTTTTTGAATTCATTTTATTTCACATAAATGTTACTGATGTTTCATCAGATATTAACAGGGAATTAAATAGATAATTGCAAGTGATATATACATTATATAAAATAAAGTTTATAGTTGTTTAAAAAATATAAATTTTCCTGTCAGTTCTGTTTGTAGAGATTCTTGTAAATGTTTTCATTTCATATCTTGAATCAAATTTGGTCTCTGAATGATCTGGTATGGGAAACACGCCGGTTGCTACAGATTCTAGTGAGTTTAAAGGTATGAGGTTTGGAATTAGATTAAAAATGTGGTTCTTCTCTAACAACAGGACATCTGCACTGGGAGTGTTCAGCCTTTGTGCAAGCCGTACTGAGGCATTGTGCCCCTCCTGCGCCATACCATTCAGCGAAAAGAGAAGCAGCATGGGAATAAATGAGAGTAAGAAATGGGGAGCCTCTCATTGAAAACAGAGTTGGGGTGCTATAAATTCACACAGTAACATTGTAGTTGTGGCAGTTTTGTACTGATGTGGAAAAAATACTAGAGGTACTGCAGTTGTCCTTTCTTAAGGGATTCTTTACCCATATGAGAGCCGTTCTTAAGGGCAAGTTAATGGATGGCATTTCTTGGACATGGCTATGGAGCTTTTATTGTGACATTGTTCTCCTGTTACTCTTAGCATTGTTCTTGGTGTGTGCTGGAATGTGTGATATCTCGACCCCAGCTAGGCACAACTACTCATACACAAGATCACCATTTTTTAGGCTGTTTTACACGTTTTTACACGTTGGTTAAACTGATTCTAGCTTTGTGTTGCCAGTTGTTTTCATCATGACACCCATAAATCAAAGTAGCTTTGGTTTCTCACTGTGTTCCTTTTCATTTTTGAAAGTTAACAGATAAATGAACTGACTGGCTTGAATGCAATGCAAGTCACTTGTCTGCCAATTGTAGAAATGTAAATGTAATGTCAACGGAATTTACCTTGAAGATCAAAGTTTATAGCATTCTGTAAAAAAAATAAAATAAAAATTCTTTGCTTTTATATTAATTCAAGCTCTGTATATTCTTCTTTCGAAAAATACAAATATAAAAGATTTTTGTCTGCAAAATTCTATGCATTTATGTATACATGTAAATAAAATTCTATGCATGTTTTTGGAAATCTTTCTATCCTTATTATTATTATTAGGCTATCATAAAATATCTGCAAGATATAGCACATTTGGTGAAATTCAGTTTATGAATTTATATTTATGTTATTATATAATTCTATTTTTATATTATATTTATTTATATATTATATAATATACTATGTAACAAACTAAAATACACATATAATATAAACTAAAATATATCTGGTTTAATATATATATATATATATATATATATATATATATATATATATATATATATATATATATATATATAATTTTTAACTCTTACAGTTAAAATACATTTAGTATTTTTGTTTTTTATCTTTTCTGCAGACACTTGGGGTACCTGAACCCTAGACTGAAACCCATTTTAGACAAACATGGTTTAAGATAATAATGTTTTATATTATATTATATTATATTATATTATATTATATTATAATATTATTATTATATATATATTATATTATATTATATTATATTATATTATATTATATTATATTATATTATATTATATTATATTATATTAAGTTGCATTCAATATCCATCTGGTTCAAAACTCTGGGAGGGCACTTTAAATGGGCATAACACATCCGTCCTTACCTCTGTTTAAGAGTGGCCAGGTCTGAGGCCAGGTTGTCTCTTTCAATCTCCAGTCTGGCTTTACCAGCGTTGAGGCCATCCACCTGCCTGCGGAGCTCCCTCAGCTCCTCCTGGTAGATGTCCCCCAGACGGCTGGGCTCCTTTCCCCTCAGCTGGTTCAGTTCCGCCACCAGCATTTTGTTCTGCTGCTCCAGGAAGCGCACTTTCTCGATGTAGCTGGCGAAGCGGTCGTTCAGCCCCATCATCTCCACCTTCTCATTGGTGCGCGTCTCCCGGTACTGGGCCTTCAGCAGGGAGTCCGCAGAGAAGTCCAACCGCTCCCCGCCCAGGGACAGGCGAGAAGTGGACATGGTGATGGGGCTGGAGGTGAGGTGGCGCGGGCTGCTGTGGAGGGACAGCCGGCCTGTGCTGAGGCGGCTGGTGACCCCCATGGACGGGGAGCCGCCCGAAGTCCCAAAACGCTTTCGGTAGGATGAGAAAACTCGCTGGGGCTCCATACCAGAGGAAAATGAGATTGAGTGTGGGATAACTTTGGGTTTTTATAGAGAAGGCGGGGGAGAGAGAGGGGGTCCAACGGGGAGGGCAAAGGCCAGGGGGAGTGTATGTGAGCCCGGAATTGTTTGTGCTTGTCCACCCAATCTCCTGACTGCCTCTTTTCACTCTATTCTGTCTGTGTCTCTGGTGTGGGGTGCACACAGTCAGTCAGAGAAAATCCTATTCATGCCACTGCTGGAACACATACACACAGAGACAGACTGTAATGGCACTGCTATTTGACTGTTCTGTCTCACTCCATAAAAAAGTGGTGCTTTGTACCTTTTCTGAGTTAATTTGGAGTTCCTCTGCTACTCGGTCAGAGTTTTTCTGTCGTTCCAAGAGGGATTTTAATGATGTCACGGAACACTGGGGTGATTATCTAATTCTTCGTTATAAAAAGAGTCTGCCGCTCTCTTTTGTGCTGATCTGGGAACATTGCACACATGCTTTTCAGCACCACTGATTCATATCTGTTTACCAGAAAAATCAAGTTCAACCAGAAGATTTGACTCAGTTAACTTTATAACACAAAAGAAGATACTTAGAAAAATGCCTGAGCTACTCTCGGCCATACAATGTAAATTGTCAAGACAGTGTTGTTAACTAAAACTAATGCTATTAATTGAAATAAAGCTAAAATAAAATAAAATAATATAAATATTTTTAAATTATGTATAAAAATGTTTAATAAAGCCACTTAAACTGAAATAAAAATGAATTTAAGCTAAATAGTAATATTTAGAAGCAAACAAAAATAATAAATTAAAAGAAAAATTAAATAACAAAATTACTAAAACTAAAAAAAATGAAAAAAGCTATTTTAAATTATTAATATATACTATAATTGTACATAATACTAAAATAACACTCATGAAAGTAGACTATACTGTATGTCTCGTCTGCTATATTCCAAGTTGTCATACAATGAATCTGAAAATTCAAAGAAATTTAAATCAATATTTACTGAAAATCTTGCCAGATATGTTTTTTTTTTTTTTACTGAATGGTAGTATAGTTCAGACATTTTGCTAATTAATTCATAATAACTAATTATACAAGCCAATTAATTTGCTAATAAATAAATAAGTATAAATATATATATTGCTGAAGTGCAAGATATAAAGTACAATGGTTTTGATAAATGGTTTGGTTCATGCCCCATCAGCAGTCTACAAAGTAGTACAGGAGTGTATCAAGGCCAGAGAGACACTGGGGCACTAGACCCACAGCCAGACAGAAAACAACACACCCACCAATCAGATTTGTAGGGAATGAGCTCATCAGCACTGATGACCAGCAGACTGCAGGATTGTTATGGATGGATGGTCAGATCCAGTGAGAAAATGCTATGCTGGATGTTAGGAAAAGTAGCAAAGATATTAGAAGTTAATTATGGGGCATAAATTCACATAGAGAAGAGTGGGGCAAGATGTGTCAGTGGGTCAATTGTGGCAGCCCTTAGTATAAGGAACTGTGCACAATTTTTGACAAGCAAACATATTTAGAAACCATTATATTATTATATCTAATATGATGTGAGGAAGTATACTGTTTATTTTTGTTTGTTTGTTTTGTTGTTGTTTTTGTTTAATAAATAAAAAAATTTCCACTTCAGTAACATTTTTTAATATTTTTGAAAGTCTCTTATGCTCACTCTAATGCTAAGGCTGCATTAATCTGATCACAAATACAGTAAATAGTACTGAGAAATACTGTAGTATTTATTATACTATTTGTACCATTAAATGAGAACTATTATTATAGTTTAAAGTAACTGTTATATAAAAACAGTTATATTTTAAAATGTAATTTATTCCTGTGATGGCAAATATATAAATATATATAACTACATTATAATAAAGATCTATTCCAAATCTGCTGTCAGTTAAGATTGATAAGAGCATGTACAAAAGTTTTAATTAACTTAGTTAAAAGGCTCTTCAATTAAATTTTATTTGGGATATTTGAATTGAAGTGCCATTTGTACAAGCAGTACAGCAATTATAAATATCTCTGGTGTGGATTGGAAATATTTTCTCCTCAAGCGGCAGTAGACATTCATTTTTTTATTTCTTTTTTTGTTACTGTTTAAACGGCATGTTTTCCTGCAGGGCTCAAGACTCATAGACATTGGAATTTTGCCCAAGGAAAATACTGTACTTCTACAGTATGTGGAACAAAGCTACCTCATCTAACAGGTTCTGAATACATCCTTATCTGACAGGTCATTTTAATTTCAATATATTTTAATTCTCTGACCCCATAAGAGTTTCTTGCATAAAATTACAGACTTACATAAAGGATGTATTTAAAATATGAATTTCATTTTTCAGCACATTGTTTGTCCTGCACACCAGGGGAGAACGTCCACTGCTGCGATCAGGACTTGTGCGGCTGAACATCTCTTTGTCCAGTCTACAAAGAGCCTTGTTATGCATGAAGAATCATTTATCATTTATTAATCAGCAAATTTTAAATGTAAACACTCATCAGTATATAGAGAAAATGTAAGTATGGGCACATAAAAAATCAATAAAAATCTCAGTAAATATTTGTCTGCATGAATGATTTCCACTTAATATGTTGCCTATTTTTTCATTTAAAAACTTTTGTATTGCTTCAGGTGTGTGAAACAAAAACTTATTAACTATGACTTTTGCCTCCAATAGTGAGAATTGGTCCTTAAAATAGTGTTACCAAAATAATAATAATAATAATAATAATAATAATAATAATAATAATAATAATAATAATAATAATATTTTTAAAGTATCTTTTAAATATTTATATGTTTTACATATTTAAAGATATAAAAAAAACAACTGCGAGGACAGAGCAACGTCATATTTCCTTGCAACATTAAGAGTTGGAAAGTAAGAATGTAATTATAGACATATTTCTTTTTCATCATTCTTTCCTTGAGTTCCATAGCAAGCCAAACCGGTTTACTCTCAAAGTGACTGAACATGTGAATTTGAAAGTGTTTTACATTTGACATATTATTTGACATTGGTAAAGAAAACACATTTTTACTCAAATTAATCAAAATGGATTTATTGCATTTTGGAACCATATATCTTTTTTTGGAACTTCATATATATATATAGTCCAGCCGCTGCCCACTCAGGTACAGGCACGAACTGGACAGGGTCATGGGGCTGGAGGTTAGGTGGTGCGGGCTGCTATGGGACAGGTGGCCCGTGCTTTTGTCGATCTGCTCTCTAATTTTGATCTCCACTATATATATATATATATATATATATATATATATATATATATATATAAATATATACATACACATTTTTTTATTTTTTTGGAATGTCACATTTTCCTACAGGGCTCAAGATTCATATACACTGTAATTTTGCCCCGGGAAAATACTGTACTCGCTGCTACCTCATCTGACAGGTTCTGAATCTGTCCTTATCTAAAAGGACATCTATATATTTTATTTATTTAATTATTGTAGAAGGCTGTTTCTCATTTATTTTTTCAGCTTTTGATTAAAAATACTTACTTACTTTGGGTAACTCAACCAATCCTCACTATTAAATAGTTCCTTATTAGTATGCCTATTATTAACATATTGGCTGTTTATTAGCACTTATAAAGCACATACTCTGCATGGCCATATCCTACATTCCTACTCCTACCTAATACCTAAACTTAAAAACTACCTTACTAACTAGTAATAAGCAGCAAATTAGGTGTTTATTGAGGCAAAAGTCATACTTGGTTTGTTAATAGTGAGAATTGTACCTTAAAATAAAGTGTGATAAAACTTGAATCTATGAAAAATTGGAGTTTAGGCACTAGATACTTAATGTAGTTCATAGCCAATGACAATACTTTAGCCCCAAGGTATAATTCCAACCTGTACTGCAGCATACCCATCATGCCATACTTTAACCTGTTTTATTTTAGCGAGCAGACTATATAACCGAAGACACTCTTGCAGTTTTCCAGACACTCACTAACAAGCTCTGTATTGTTGCTTCAAAAGCTGTTTGCTAAAGCTGAAACCATGAAGGCTCTGGTCTGCGTTCTTGTTCTGATGCTTGTGTGCAGCACTACCGGTGAGTTAACCATCTATAACTGCTGAATATCAGGTACCGCTTAGGCCTGTCTGAGATTTGTACCTTATTGTGATTGGATTGGAATTCAGTTCTATGAGGAGAGAAATAAGAATTGAATTGTTGCCTGTAATGACTGTGCTAAACACAATTGTACTGAAAAAGTTAGAAAATGTCAACAGTAAGCATGTATATCTCACAGTAGCTCATGATTTGTTTGTGGTGGTTTGTCTCTCGTTCTCTGTACAGTGCACTCCCTCCAGTGCTTCACCTGTGAGGGCGACGACTGCAAGGTCAGAACCGAATGCCCCCCATCTGCCAACTTCTGCAAGACAGAGGCCACCGGTACGTGCTGAGACATGTCCTCATCCTGTCACTTGACTGTTATGCAAAACTTCAGCTTTACACCTCTGTAAAATAAGTCAGGCTTGTTAAGACACAGATACAGAGGCATATTATTGGTATAGTTTTAAAAAAATGGCAGGCCACATATACATGGTTAAAAATGTAAAGTAACCTAAAAATATTATTAAATATGAAAAATATTATTACATATTATATTAGATAGTATTTCATATGGCTGAGCCACCTTGACTACATTAGATTATGGTGTATGTCAGTCGTTTACAAAAACTGTTACTGTGGCAATACCCTTAGATAAGGTACTAAACAAAGTGACAGCTTTTGTACCTTTTGTGTGTGTGTGTGTGTGTGTGTGTGTGTGTGTGTGTGTGTGTGTGTGTGTGTGTGTGTGTGTGTGTGTGTATAAATGATGTATTTAAAATATGAATTTCTTTTTTCAGCAAATTTTTTGTCCCGCACATGTGAGGAGTCCTGCACACCAGGGGAGAACGTCCACTGCTGCGATCAGGACTTGTGCGGCTGAACATCTCTTTGTCCAGTCTACAAAGAGCCTTGTTATGCTTGAAGAATCACTCATCAGTTATTAATCAGCATATTTAAAATGTAAACACTCATCAGTATATAGAGAAAATGTAATAAGGCATTAAAAAACTCAATAAAAAAATAATAAATCCAATACATTTTTGTGTGCATGAATGATTTCTGCTTAATGTGCTGCTGTTTTTTTTACTTTTAGGACAGTTAAACGTATTGCTTCAGGGGTGTGATACAAAAAATACAGTTTGGGCATCAATTCACCATTTAACTATGACTTTTGCCTCAATAAACTCCTCATTTTCTGCTTATTAGTAGTTAATAAGGTAGTTGTTAAGTTTAGGTATGATGTAGGTTTAAGGGATCTAAAATGTGATCATGCAGAATAAGGCATTAATATGTACTTTATAAGTAAATTGTTAATATACTAGTAATACAGTGTATAGAAAAGAATCCAAACCCTTTAAAAGAATCACATTTTGTTGCTTTACAGCCTGAAATGAATACGGGCAGTTTTTGTTTTATCCAGCTGTATTTACTCAGTCAACTTATAACATCCAAGTGAAAGATATAACACCAAGATGTCAGAAAAATAAATAAAAATAAAATAAAGAATGTATATAAAGGATCACTCCCTTGTGTCAGTATTTTGTTGAACCACCTTTTGCTTTAATTACAGCCTTTAGTCTGTTGGGATCTGTCTCTGTCTCTACTAACTTTGCACATCGAGACTTTGCAATATTAGCCCACTCTTCTCTGCAGAAGTTCAGGTAAATTTGATGGTGACTGTTTGTATTGTAGTCTGCAGTCTCCACAGATTTTCAGTGGGGTTTGAGTCTGTGCTCTGACTGGGCCATGCAAGGAGTCAAGGACATTCGCCTTTTTCTCCTTCAACCACTGTGTGCTCAGTTTTGCTGTGTGCTTTGGGTCACTGTTGGAAAGTAAACCTTCTTCGCATTGAAAAACTTTCTGCCAGATTCAGCAGATTTTCCTCAAGAATTTGATGGTATTTAGCTCTATTCATTTTTCCTTCCATCCTGACAAGTCCCTGCTGCAGAGAAACACACACATAACAGGACATTAGCACCTTCATGCTTTACTGAAGGAATGCCACTTCTTAATAATAAACTTCACTGTGCTTCTAGGCATTGATAAAGCCATTGATTTTTTTTTTTTATCCATCTCTTGACTTGTGCCTGTCCTTAAATTTATCCCGGAGATCTTTTGACAGTTTCTTGCCACCCACAGTTGATTGTTTGCTTCAGTTGCACTACCAAGGACAGAAATGCTCCAGGAAAGCTCTTTTCATGCTGAGCTGATCAAAATGAACACAGCTGATCACAGTTTAAGTCATATAGCTTTGTGTTCCATTGAGAAGGTGATTATCTACACCTGATTGAGATTACAAGTCTTTTTTAGGAGGAGGTGATCCTTTTTAAAACTCAGTGATTTGTTTTTGTTTTTTGTTTTTAACACGTTGGTGTTATATCTTTCACTTGGATGTTATCGGTTGTAAATACAGCTTGATAAAACAAAAATTGTGTCTGTCTTCATTTCAGGTTGCAAAGCAACAAAATGTGATTATTTTAAAGGGGGGTGATTCTTTTCTAAACCCACTGTATGTATGCTAATAAGCAACTAGTTAATTTTGAGAACTGGTCCCTAAACCAGTGGAACCCCTAACATTGCACGCTTTTGGTGTCTCTCTTATCTGACACACACATCTGAGGTCTTGGAGTCTTCACTAATGAGCTGATGAGTTGAATCAGGTGTGTTTGAATAGGGAGGCATCTGAAATGTGTAGTGCTGGGGGTTCTCCAGGACCAGGATTGGGAACCACTACCCTAAACTAAAGTGTTACAAAAAATATATATCAGAAAGATTCAGACTAGAAAGTCTGAATAAAAAGTTAAGATAATAACTGTGAAAAAACTAGGTATCAGATAAAACTCATGTGGATTTTCACTTAAATTATGAAGTTGGGTGGTTGAACTTGACAGGGCGACTAGAATACTAATGACCCTTGTATCGCAATATGTTTCCGAAAGAGTGTTTCCACTGTAAGGCCAGCTGTAATTAATGCTGTTTTGTATGTTTAGTGTCATTACGATCCCCTAATAAATATCTGCAAGGATGACGGTGGTTGCCTCAGCCTCGGTAACTGGGGGAATGTCTGTCGGAGACAAAACATTCAAGAGAGGTGAAAAGTTCAAAGAGAAAAGTCTGTTACTGTACAAGAAGCTTTTCCATAGAGATGTCCAGTTGTTCTCTTTCAAATATTCATGTTTTTTGTTAGTCAGTCTCTTCTGTTTATTTGCGCGCTTGGTTTTGTTCTCTCGGGTTTGAGGGGCGTCAAACAGCTGATTCATGTCTCCAGTGTAACGAGGCAGAAGCGAACAGCAGAATCCTAATGCGCTTTCCACCGAGTGATCACCAGCCAAGACAAAGCCACAACCAGACTCTGAGACTGCACTAATCTGCCAAACTCTGCTTGTGAGCGTTTACGCTTGTTTATGTGTGTGCGTGTTGATTTTGAATCAAACTGTGTGTAAAAGAACCTGAAGAATACAAATTTAAATGATGTGGCAATCATGGCTAACACAACAACTAGCAAGTCCAGGACACAGGCCAAATTTGCCAAAAAATCCAGCCAGGTTCTCCGCTTAGAAGTTGACAAGAGACATTCGTTGTGCTTCTAATGCTGCTGTGCAAATGTTTCATGCACAAGGCTTCTTAACCAAAACTTTACTGAAAAACACAAAAACTTAACTACAACATTTTCATTAAATAAAAGTGTGTTTGAAAAAACTCAAGTAAAATACAGTAATAAAAAGCATGACCATATAATAACTAAAACAAAAATAAATGATTATGAATAGAAATGAAAAATAAAACTAATAAACTTAACTTAATAAATAAATAAAGAGTTTGTTTTTTTGTAGCCTGCCATCATTACACATGAAAATGTCAGTAGATTTGAGATATCGAGCCCTAAAAAATAATTTAAATGTTAACAGTATTATTATGTTTTAACTTCAGCAGCCATAAAAAAACTAAAACTGAAATAAAAATGACATATATTGGAAAACTAAACTAGGTAACACTATCTAACAGTCACACAGTGACTACAGAACTCTGTTAAAACTAAGCTACTGAAAGAACAAATTAAAAATGAACTAAAAAATGTTTTAATTAAAAACTAAAATTAACTTGCTACATTACACATCTTACTACATTACACTACATTATAAATATGTATGTAATATCTATGGTATTTTGAAACAAAAATGAAAAATAAAATAAAAATGACATTTACTCATATTGTTAATCGTGTTATTCGTGTTAATTTGTAATGGAAAAACTGATGAAGAAATACAAAGAATATTTCTATCATTCTAATCAACACTTTAGGTGTCTTTGCCCGAAGCATTAAAGCACTAAAAATACAAGTTTATCACGGAAAGTCAAAGAAATGCATTCCTTCTCAGTCACAGCTGGTCTAACAACATACACAAGAAAAACATTATTACTTTCTTGTAGGTCAAAAGACCTGGAGAACACTAAAGAAAACTCAAATCTCAGACTTCACACAAGTCACTTCTTTATGTGGGTCTCATTCCTGCCTGAACGTAATGTTTCACTTTGCACTATATTTCACTGCACAGAGAGAAGAGGGGGAGGAAGCGCTATAAATTCAGTCACTCCTTTCCTTGATACCACAATGGTGTGTATTCACAGAGAAACGCAGTTAGTACTGTGACTGGCTTAGACTGACTCCAAACAGACAAAGACAGATGGTGAGAAACACACTGTTAGCAAGAATCATGAACAAGCACATACAATAGCTATTAGAGAACATATATTCAAGATTAAAAACAAGCACAATTTACATTAAAAACAAGGTTTTGTGCATATTATTTTATTTGAAAATATTTGATACACTGGACTTTGCACTGCAAGTCTCACGTCAAGATACATAATCATATACTGTGTATCTAACCTATTGGCTCGTATTCTTTTGCTTATCCCAGGGTTCTCAACTAGACTTACTGTGACATTTCTCTGAGACATTTCTCAGTCTTTGGTACAATACTGATTCTTAGCTGCCTAAACAAAAAACTAGCAGCTATTTGAGATCATATTTGAGCCATTCAACTGTTTTTGAGGAGGCCAAAATACCTTCAAAACAATATAAAAAGAGGACAACTGGTCCTGTGGTCAGTGTTGGTGTGCCCGTATGATGGACACCTGTCATTCAAACCCTGAGCTAAACAAAGTCGTCAAGCTGAGTGGAAATCCGCCCCTGGCACCCACCTAACCTTTCACTTGAGCAATACCCTATGACACATTTCCAAAGAAAGCGTAGTGCCTTTTCACACACTTTTCTCAGTTCCTCATAAACATGGCAAGTCGCACTTGTATAATACAACATTTCAAATAAGTTCTGAAATACCATACCATTCAGAAGTTTGAGGTCAGTAAGACTTTTTTTAAGTGTGTGTCTGTGTGTGCGCATTGGATAAAAAAATAGACCAAGAACAGTTAAAAAGATTACAATTTAAAATAACCTTTTTTGATTTTAATGCTTTAAAATGTTATTACTATTATTGAATTTACTCTAGTCTTCAGAGACATGATCCTTCAAAAATCATTCTAATATGCTGCTTTGCTCAAGAAACATTTCGTACTATTATTATCATCAGTGTTGAAAACAGTTGTGCTGCTTAATACTTTTACGGAAACCACAAAACATTTATTTTACGATTCTTTGATGAGAAGAAAGGTCAAAATAGCAGCATTCATTTGAAAAAGAAATCTTTTGTGACATTATAAACGTCACTTTTGATCAATTTAATGCATCCTTGCTGAATAAACACAGTTTCTTTCACAAAAATCTTACTGACCCTAACCTATGTATGGCAGTGCACATCAACCCTAAAACCAACATAAAAAACTAGGGCTGTCAAATGATTAATCACGATTAATCACATCCAAAATAAAGGTTTTGTTTACATAATATATGTATGTGTACAGGGTATATTTATTATGTATATATAAATACACACACATAAATTATATATTTAGAAAATATTTACATGTATATACATTTATATATTTATATTCTTATATTTTATATTATATATAAATATATTTAATATATAAACATAACATATTCTTCTTAAATATATACATGCATGTGTGTGTATTTATATATACATAATAAATATACACAGTATACACACATATATTATGTAAACAAAACTTTTATTTTGGATGTGATTAATCGTGATTAGTCATTTGACAGCCCTATAAAAAACAAAATCTTTCTTTTACACTTTTTCTTATTTTTCTTTCCAACACTGAATACATGAAGGGAAAAATCTGTGCAAGTCCTTCCTAAGTGGCAGCAAATGTGAATATCTGAATATCTGTCACTTCCTGTGACAACCTGCATCAAATTCCTGTCTGCATGAGATTCTCTACGACATCCTCGGGTGAAAAAACACACAGATAAACAGAAACAGACATACAATAAACACTCAACAAACGTGACTTGCACAGATCAGGCACGGCATAAATCTCCAGAGCTCAATTTCCAGCCAGTAATAAACATGTAAAATCATGTTAAAGTCTCTGCAAAACCAGCTGCTGTTACAATTCTTGTTTCTTACTCATATTCTGTTCCTAAAAGCATAACTCGGTTCAGAGTCACTATATAAAAATAGATTTATACATACACATATATATATATACTCGTATATAAAAATGGTTGAACATTGGGATATAAATAAAAGTGAAAAAGGCTTCACATTCTGTGTAAAAAAAATTAACAATTTGGTATATTCGACATTCATATTCAAAAGTGCATCTGATCCAAATGAGTCCAATATACTGCTATGCGACACTTAAGGCACAACACTTTCTTAATACATTTTCTTTGGCTGGGCTGGAGAGAAAACAATTTTACATCCTAATGTGCTCTCAATATCTCGCCACACCCAAAAATATCCAATAAAACACCTTACGACATTCCCAATTTAACATCTCATCATTATGGGAATAGCATTAGTGAGATTAGCTGCATCTTAAGTACTGTACTGCTGCTCTCTACAGGACACTATAAGGCACTACTGCGGTACAAAACTACACATTACACTTTAACACTATAACCTCACGCCCTGATCCTCGGCATCTGACCTCAGTCGAAAAACGAATATAAGCCGCTTTCTGTAACAGACCAAAACAGTTCTTACTGAAGTGCAATTCTATGAAGATTAATCAATATATAAGATTAATCATGAATGCAAACCATTCGAGGCTGACGAGCGCAAGACCCTCATTCATCTGAGGCAGAAACAAACCGCGACACAATTATAACGTTTCCTTTAACACTTAATGCCTGGAGTCGTAGAGACAATGGGTGCAAACTGTAATCCGTGTGGAAAGGTAAATAGCACATAAGAACATTGACTTCATAACTCTGCCGTGGACTGTATGAAACATTCATTACTAGGAGACTTTCTTGGTGACGCTTATTTGAGCTTCAGTGAGACTGACCCCTGCTGGCTTCAGAAGGCACATTTGGCAGTTGTTGCAAGAAAAAGTCTGGTTTGAAGCAGCTCAGTGGCCCAAACCTCCTCCTGTGACATCCTCATTCCTGGAATAAAGAGTGTGTGCATCACGAAAGTCCTGTAGCGCCCACTGCTGTCCCAAAGACATCACATTTCAAACCATTAGTGAATAAACCAGTTTTGTGACCTTATCCAGGCAACAGAGGATTGGGTGCTGGCAGGTCACATGCTCTGGAAATGCAGACTGCCTTTGAAGCTGAGCTTATCACTCTTTGAATAAGGAAACTGAGGGGTTTTAATCTATGGAAGCAGCTAGATGGACAGTGGGCCTCCTCAGCACAAGATCTGGGAGAAGGGATGTCTGAGCAACTCCTCTGCACTCGGTCGGTACTTGGCCTCCACGAAGATGCAGCGGAGGAAGTCCCGCGTGTGCTCGGAGATGTGAGAGGGCAGCTGGGGGTTGGTGGGCTGAGTGGCGATCTTAAATATGGCTGCCATAGCCTCGAATTCAGCCCACGGGGGCTTTTCTGTCAACATCTCCACCACAGTGCAGCCTAGACTCCTGTTCACACAACACAGTTTAAGAAAAAGGACCTGTTAGGTTACATGATTTTGTTTATTTAACAGTTTGTATATTTTGCAGTAAGGTTATACATTCCAGGTGTTTCAGAGTCTATATCTGAAATTTATTTCCTTTTGATTGATTTTTGTTTAAATTGTTATAATAATCTTAACACGTTTTGCAATTTTGCTACAAGTAAATTTATCATGTACTTGCAAAATAAGATGAAAATCCAGATGAAAAAGGTTTTTTTTTTTTTTGCAGTGTCTACTCTAATATACTATCTGGTGACCCAGAGAACATCAAATTTTCCAACTCACTCATATAAGCTGACTTTCAGCCAACCATAATGCTCTCCTGACCTGACGGAAGAGTGTCCAATCAGTTTATGTCGAAAATCCCAGAGAAACAGCTAGCCAATCCCACCGACTGAGAATCTGTGCACTTCTTAAGGATATAAAAATAACCCTGTTCTTTTTCTCCCACTCCAACATTTGTAAGTATTTCTTTTTTAAAAATAGGTTCTTAATATTTAGAGGATGTTGTTTTTTAGAGTCTGCAACACAGATCACAATCATGTCTTCTTTAAAAAGGTTTACAGTAAAAATGTGACTCTTAGACCGGATTGTAATTGTGAGAATTAGCTTTTTATATTACTGAGAGCATCATACCATATATCATTCACTTCCACAAATTCCAGCTGCTTTCATCACTGTAGTAAAATGAGATTTAGAAAATATTTTTAATGTCTTAAAGGTTTTTAAGGTTCCCATGATGGAAGATGAAGATGGAAAATCCTGTTCCAAAACATTTTTTCCTACGGCAAAAAGCCAGAATCTTCTTCTCTCAATGTCTTAGAATTTCACCTCATAAAGATGTGTGTAGGGCTTTTGTATTCCATGTATACGTTGACATGTAAATAAGTGGGCGTGGTTAACTTAAATGCAGCGCACGTGAGACATAAAAAGATCAGAAGGATCCACAAAGTTTCCAGTTTTCTAAAGGGATGTGTATAACATGATGTTGTCGGAGATGTCAAGTAGCTGAATTTAGCTAGCAAGCGAACGTCATTTAGCTAGCAAGCAAAGTTCTAGAGCAGCACAGCTTTTTCTTCTGTCCTGTAATAACATCCAGTGAGCAATATCTGATAGTATATATTTTAGTGGATAATCAGCCAGTTTGTACTGAGCACCAAAACAGCTTCTTTCATTGTTTGGTTACACTTTATTTTAAGGTGTCTTTGTTACACTGTAATTATACATTTAAGTACGGAGTAATATTAATTAACTACATGTACTTACTATATGGTTAGGGTTAGGATTAGGGTTTGGCTTAAGGTTACTTGCATGTAATTATGCATAATTATACTATGGGGCCGTTGAATGCTTGAATCTGATTGGCTGATGAACGTTCCGAGGTGTGCAATTATTTTCAGGCAAATGCACGGCAAACGTAGTTCCAGGCAGCTCTCTGGACCGTATTACAGTTCCATATCACTTCGCATAGTTAACTGTAATAACGGAAATTACAGGACTAACAAAAACAACAACATGACAGATGATTTTCCGAAAGTAAATACACACGACATTTCTCACTAGCGAGGTAATAACAGCGCTGTTTCGAGACGCTGCTGCAGAACACTGTTGAGGGACGCACAGAGGTAACGTTAGCCTAATTCACACAAGCTCTCTCTTTCTCTCTCTTTCTCTGGGTGTCTCTGTCTCTCTCGCGGTCTTTCTAATAACTTCATTAATAACTGCATTAGAATGCTATCAACGGCCCCACTTTGCGTCATGGTCACATCACCACCTCAGGTGTGAATTCTTTTTCTAATAACTCAACGGCCCATCATCAATTATTCCTTACTTAACTGTTATTATAATACTAAGTACATGTAACGTGTAACAAGGACACCTTAAAATAAAGTGTTACCCATTGTTTCCAAAAATTCACCCAAAAATGAACATTTTGCCATTAATTACTCACCCTCATATCATTTCACACCCGGAAGACCTTCATTCCTCTTCCAAACACAAATGAAGACATTTTTGATGAAATCCGAGAGCTTTCTGTCCCTCCATAGACAGCGACGCAATTTACACATTCAAAGCCCAGAACAGTTGGAAAGACATTGTTAAACCACTGGAGTCACATGGAGTACTTAATGTCTTTCCTACCATTCTGGACTTTGAACCTTATGGGGGGGACAGAAAGCCCTGGGATTTCATCAAAAAATATTTTAATTTGTGTTCTGAAGACGAACCCTGTATAAAGTAAAATGTTTAAAGGATTTTAAACCATTTACAGGAGTGGAACGAAATGAGGGTGAGTAATTAATGACAGAATTTATTATTTATATTAACCCCATTAACACAGGTGAAAAAAGATATTGTATTAACTGAGAATAAAATTACCTACTTGATTGAGTGTTTTAAGTATTTCAAATAACGAATACTGTCTCTCGAAGCATTTAATTACAAATTACATTCCATTTTTTTATCCAGCAAAATACACATTACAAAATACTCAAAAGTAATTAAACACGTATTTTCAGTACATTTAATTAAAATACTGCCCATCTCTACAGACATGTATACTCTTTGATAAAGCGGGAGCAATGTACGGAGTATAAATAAAAAAACTAAAGTATCAATCTCATCAGGCTGGTATCGATCCGACAATACCAACTTTGGTATCAATATTCTCTATATTTGGATTGATCCACCCACCCCTAGTGAGAGGTGAATATGAAAGGCTGAGTGGAGTTCTAGTCTTCACCAGTGTTGGGCAAGTTACTCTGAAAATGTAATCAAATTACTGATTACTGATTACTCCTTTTAAAAGTAATCATGTTACTGTTCTGATTACTATATTTCAAAAGTAATTAGTAATTAGTTACATTACTAATTACGTTACTTTTTTAAAAATTTGTTATTAAAGCATCAACATTCACAGAACACTGTTATTTTTAACTAAAGCAAGCAGCTGCTGCGTGCATGGTTTATATGCCAGAATGCCAGCAAAGAGCGCTGCATTTATAATTTCAAAAACATCTCAGTTCATCGCAATCTCACAAATCTCTGTTATAACACAATAAATATATGCATAATGAATCTTTCATAATGTCTACAATTCATGTGTTATAATGAGATGATTCATGAGCATGCACATTTCAGCACTGCATTGCTCAACGCTGCAACACGTGTTATAGCCTAAATAGAAACTCTGCATAGGCTTGCACCTGTTAATCGTTTATATTTTAGATTAGTGCAATAGATGAATAACAATTTATTTGTTTTAGATATTTCTATTTTCCGGGAGTCCCATGAATCATTTTATTCTCCCGCATCCCACACACACATATCTTGTCCCACGCGCTGCACTCTTGCGTCGGACTCCAATCCACTGGCACTTGACTTGACAGTGTGTGTGCTTCATCCTTTTTACAATTTCTAGATTTTAAAACATTGCATTCAGCAATGTAACGCGGCAGTAGCTTAAAGAGACCTCGGCTTGTAACTATACTCTAATTACTTTTTTGAAAATTATAACGCGTTAAATTACTCCATTACTAAAAAAGTAATCAAATTCCAGTAACACGTTACTAAGTAATGCGTTACTGCCCAACACTGGTCTTCACCTGGCTGGAGTCAAATAATGCCGCAGTTATAAGGTGTGTATAATTTAAACTACTTAAGCCCTGTTCGGATGGAACTAATTTTCTAAATGACGTTTGAGTTACTGTTTTTATCAACTGATGTCTGATTTCATGTATAGATTCAGATGGGACTAACATCTCCATGTTTATTAGATGGCAGAAGGGTCTGTTTTGTACATCTGGGCATTCCAGAGATCACATGCTCCGTATGCATGCATTGCTTATGTAATTTGTAATGTAAGGTACATATGTAATTAAAACATTATGCAATTGAATGCAGAAATAAAGGTTAGTAATCTTACTTGATGCTGACATTACAGTAGCTAGTTTTAACAGTTTACGCAATCTGACTCTTGATTTTACTTTTTTATTTCCTTGCCGGGACTCAAACACATCGAAAATGTGCGCAGTAGTAAGAACATCTACAATAGCTCACATTGGCCAAAACACACAAGTTAACAAGTTGTGAAAAAAATATTGTTGGCAATCACAGACGTTCGCATTTGGACAGGATTAGGTCTCTCAAAGGATCACTGAGTTTGCCGAAAAACACTGGTAATTTGCACTGGAATTATTACAGAGTTTGTGTGAGAAAACCCCAGACCTGGCAGATTCAGACGGGAATAAAGTCACAAGGTATGTCTCTGAAATACACATTTCTCTAATGACCCCCTGGAAAACTAGTCCCATCTGAATAGGGCTTTAGTCAGCACTAACAGTAGCTGTCTAGCTGATGTTCAGTTTGCATACTGCTGCTTTCCTTCTAGTCACTATTGAACTCTTTCCTCTCTTGATTAAAGCTCCAGGTGAAGGGTTGCCAGTTATCACAAAAAGAGCAAAACAATCCCCTTAAAAATGCAGTACAATAAGCAAATACCAGATAACAAATTTAAACAATATAACTAGTATTAATAGTGTCCTACAAAATTAAAAGGTAAAAAGTAAATGTAATTTACTATGAATAGAATATTTCAATATAAAATATTCAGATGTTATAAACTGATTAAAGTAAAACAATAACATGAGATTTAAAAATAATTTAGAAACACCTTATTTAAAGTTTAATTGCATCTACAAATTGCATTTAATATCAGTCCTTTTGGGCCAGTTAATCTAAAAGTTGAGCGTGTTTTTACTAAATGAATCATTTAAAATACTTTTAATTTCTTAAGTATTTGAGTTTATTTATTATATAAAACCCTTTTGTAGGTTTTCAGGATAACTATACTACTGTATATATAAAAATAACTATATTGTGAAATATATTGTTACCATGAAATAATGAGTCATACCCCTGGATGTGTGCACTTCTTAGTTTTTAATTCATAAACCAAAAAATTGCTCTCACCAGACATCTGCCTTTCGGCCGTACCCCTCTCCACTAATGACCTCCGGGCTCATCCAGTACGGCGTTCCAGTAACAGAACGGACTCCAGTGCTGGACATGCAGATGGTCTGAAGCCGCTTACTGGCGCCAAAATCTCCCAGCTTCACATTGCCGGCTGAATCTCGCAGGATGTTGGCACCTGAACGCACCGGAGGAAGTGACCAGGGAGAGCAGTTAGCATGCAACGGACCGAAAGATCTTTGATCCAGTTTTCCTCTTGTTATATGACTACAAAAAGATTTACAAGCTATAATAGGTGCTCCAAAACTATTAGAACATAAGAAAGTTGTACTCAAAAAGCCACAAGAGATAGTGTTTGACTATGTGAGGTCTAATGCCAGACGGTACCTTTGATGTCCCTGTGGACGATCATGTTGCTGTGCAAGTAGGACATGCCCTCCAGAATTTGTCTGGTATACTTGCGTGTCACATTCTCTGTCAAAGCCCCATAAGCCTTCAGCTGGTCTTTGACTGAACCCTGAGGGTCAAAGACCACAGCACCAGTGTCACACTGAACTCTACAGCACAACCACAGTATTGCTAAAAAACAGGTGTGTGACGACACATTACAAAACTTATAATAAAAATTATTTATTTGCAAGAAAGCATTAGCTGTTATAAAGTACCAAAAATGAAATTTTCCTTCATTCCCTCACCCTCGTGTCATTTCAACCCTTTCCTTTGTTATTTTCTCTCTGGAACACTAATGAAGTAGTTTCCATAGATCTTTTACATACAACAACAATTTGTAGTGATATGAACTGTCATCATATTTGATATTTGATTCGAGAGTTACAGAGGAGGCTGCACAAGTCCCATTCAGAGATGATCTTTGAATAAGCGTCCTGGGCCGTTACTCACAAAAAGTCATCATATGGCTTCAGAAAACTTATATAGATAATATAAAAACATCTAAATATATATATATACACAAATATACACTACCATTTAAGTTTAGGATTGGTAGGATTTTGAAAGAAATTAATGCTTTTATTCAGCATGAATGCAGCAAAATGATCAAAAATAACAGTAAAGTTGTTTATAATGTTATAAATGATTTTTATCATCCATTAAAGAAAAACATATTCCACAAAAAAAGTAAGTAGGAACAAATTCAAATTAATTAAATTAAATAAATGCAGCCTGGGTGAGCATTCAAGACTTTTTTCAAAAACATGAGAAAAAAAAGTAGAAAAAAAAAAAAGTACATTAACAGTACATTAACATTAACACTATACAGGTTTGGAACAACACGAGGATTAGTAAATCATGACAGAATTTTCATTTTTGGTGAATTATTTCCAACACTTAAAGAGCCAGTGCTGTGGCAAACTCACTCCGGGCATATACTCCATGAAAATGGTGAGGGTCTTCTCATTATGGTCTCTAAGGCAACCGTAGTACTGAACGATTCGTTCATGATGCAGGTTCTTCAACAGCTGTATCTCACACTCTAAAGCACTCACCTCCTGCAGAAAGGGGGGCAAGAGTCATGACACGACCACAGCTGAGCCAGGTGGCTGTGAGCAGAGGGGGGTGTGAGTGAAAAGACTGAGCATGTAGGTGGAAGATCAACTGAAAACATTAAACCACAACACACTAATGCCAAACAGTGCTCTGTGTGGTCAAGAGGCCTTTTGCTTTTGTGTGTGTAAGCATATGTGTGTGTTCGTGTCAAGTCTGGGCATGATCAATGAGAAATGCGTTGTTAGACTGCCCCACTTCCCCTCGCCTCGAAACCTCCCTCTGGAAGACCCACACAATCACACACAGATACAGGAAGTGACAGTGCATGTTTTTGCAATGGCAGACAGGAAAGAATTTAAAGAGTTGGGGAAAAGTTTCAGATGGAAGAAAAAAAAAACATGCTGGCAGACTCGAAGAGAAAAAGAACTAGAAAGAAAAGTGCAAGAGAAAAGGCGGAAAAAAATACATTTAAAACAAAAGAAACCAAAAGAAATCAAAAAACAAAAAGTGTAGTACCTTGCTGGTCTCTGGACTGGAAGGGTCAAAATGAACCTGTTTTGCTGCAAGTTCCCTGCCTGTGTCCACATCATAGCACAGATAAACGCTTCCGAACGCACCCTGACCCAGCAACTTCCCCCTACGCCACGTTACTGGAGCTGTAGGGGCTACATACATGAACATATCATACATGAAGATACAGTGATTAGCTGAATGAAACAAATGGATTGACAATTTCACACAAATACAAACATTTTTTAAAATACAAAAACATCAAAGCATGTTTATATTTGAAGTTAAAATGATTAGATGAATGTTTATAATCAACTTATATGTGAGTGGTCGTTATTTTGTCGGAGTCTGGCTTGAGTATCAACCAGCTGCCAGCTCCCCAAGCTCTCCTCGCTGCCGTTCAGTGAGCGCCGTGATGGCACCAACGTGAACAAGTTTCCCTGGGGACGACGGATCCGTGGAAATGTCCGTCGACCTGAGGAGCAGCATTATTTCTATAAATTCTGACACGGGACGAACTGGAGTGTGTATGCGTAAGTTTGAGTGTTTCGTACCTTCACTGTGGTCTTTATGATGCAGCGACACATGATACCTGCGAGGGTACGTCCCTCCCTTCCCTACAATCTTATCATACACATGGTTTTCCCGGTCTAAAAGAGGAGAACACAGAGAGGGGATGGATATTTGGGTCAATGGAGAAGCAGATTTGAAAACTTTAGCAATGTTTGTTGAGGTGCACCTGCACAGTCCTGTCGGTTGTCAGGGTAACTCTTAACCCTGTGTGTACGAGGTTTCCTGAGTGAGGGACTACGAAATAAGAGACACCAATAAATGCAAAATAACACAGTAGCATGTGCTTACAATTACAGTATCATTCAAATACGTTTCATATAGTATTTGTTTCCTCACCTGTCAGAGTTGCTGTCAAGTGACTGACAGCTGCCGGACACTGAGTTTTCTGCACTGCTCCAAGGATCCAGCACCTTTAAATACAGGTGAATTATGAGTTGAATGGACTCAGGTGGCACTGCAGGTGATTAGGTGACTGTATTTCATTTTAGCAGTGGTATATAATGTGGCGTATACTTGAATTCTCTCAAGGAACATGTGGCGTTTCTATGGGAACATCTCACCGTTCCGAGATAACCCTGACACCTATTCTGTACTTGAAGTCTATGCTGCACATGTGGCTCTTTTCCACACTGGCTGCGAGAATATGCAAGTTAGCAATGTATATATGAACTGAAGAAAATATAGTAACTGCAAATGATATTTCCAAATTACAAATTGCTATGATTTTCATCATTCATTTCTGCATTGTATTTATATATAGCACTTATAAGCACTGACACAGCATATTGCATGTATATAGAATAGAATAGAATAGAATAGAATAGAATAGAATAGAATAGAATAGAATAGAAGTACACTACTGTTCAAAAGTTTAAGGTCAGAAAGATTTTTTGAAAGAAATTAATACTTTTATTCAGCATGGATGCATTAAATTGAACAAAAGTGACAGTAAAGACATTTATAATGTTAGCCAGAAAAATTATATTTCAAACAAATGCTGTTATTCAAAGAATGCTGAAAAAAATGTCTGTTTCCACAAAAACTGTTTTCAACATTAGTATTAGAATGATTTCTGAAGGATCATGTGACACTGAAGACTGAAGACTGAAGACTGAACTAATGGATGCAGAAAATTCAGCATTGCCAGCACAGGAATAAATAACATTAAAAAAAATTATAATATAAAACTGTTATTTTCAATTATTATAATTTTCCAAATATTACTGTTTTACTGTATTTTTTATCAAATAAACTCAGCCTTTCAGACTTCTTTAAAAAAAAAAAAAAAAATCTTGGTATTGTATATAAATATAAACTGATATATCAAATTAATTCTGATTTAAAATACAATGACTACATCAAAAAATCTGTTATCTGTTAAAAATCTGTTAAAGTCTGTGACTTTAAACTCACACACTGGTCGCTGGTTTCAGGTATGAACTCCCCCTCGCTATTGATGCTGGTGTACGATCCCTGACGTGCGATTCGCTGTTGACGCTCAGGAACATAACCGGGGGGCGGAGAACTTCGCCCAGTGTTCTGAGAGCCTATGGAAGGACAAGATAATAGACATTAATGTTACAACTAATAATTTTCGACATTTGCAAGAAGATATTTTTTTCTAGTAATACTGTTATGGTGGCAAACATGTATCTCTGTCAGTTATTTACATCACTTTGGTGTGAGATTGAGAGTGTACGCATGCAAAATTTTGTATTCACATCTTGTTTACTTCACCATTTTGTCCATTTGTATTTTTGTTTTCTTTCGATCAGTACAGTGACTCAGTGAAAAAGAAAAATACATTAAAGGGTTAGTTCACCCAAAAATCAAAATTATGTCATTTATGACTTACCCTCATGTCGTTCCAAACCCGTAAGACCTCCGTTCATCTTCGGAACACAGTTTAAGATATTTTAGATTTAGTCTGAGAGCTTTCTGTCCCTCCATTGAGAATGTATGTACTGTCCACGTCCAGAAAGGTAATAAAAACATCTTCAAAGTAGTCCATGTGACATCAGAGGGTCAGTTAGAATTTGTTGAAGCATGGAAAATACATTTTGGTCCAAAAATAACAAAAATTACTCAGCATTATTCAGCATTGTCTTCTCTTCCGGGTCTGTTGTGAGTGCGTTCACAACACTGCAGTGATGCCTGACGTACGATGCTGCTGACGTGTTATCTGGTGCGCCCGAGCTTCATTTGCAGTCTGAGGGAGACGCACGCTGTATTCAAGCTATTCTACATTGTTTGTATTTTGGTATTGCTATATTTTTTTTAAATGGTGCGTAAGTGTGCATGTCACGGATGTCCTAATCGCCAAAAACAACCGCGGCGACGTAAACGTGCATTACGTCAGCAGCGTCACTGCAGTGCCGTGAACACGGATTCACAACAGACCCGGAAGAGAAGACAATGCTGAATAAAGTCGTAATTTTTGTTATTTTTGGACGAAAATGTATTTTCGATGCTTCAACAAATTCTAATGGACCCTCTGATGTCACATGGACTACATTGATGATGTTTTTATTACCTTTCTGGACGTGGACAGTATACCGTACATACATTTTCAATGGAGGGACGGAAAGCTCTCGGACTAAATCTAAAATATCTTAAACTGTGCTCCGAAGATGAACGGAGGTCTTACGGGTTTGGAACGACATGTGGGTTTGGAACGACATGTGGGTGAGTCATTAATGACATAATTTTCATTTTCGGGTGAACTAACCCTTTAATTACCCTGAAAATGGACACCTTACATTTCATATACAATATTTATATTTTAAAAAAGCTGTGTTAGTGTAAAATAAACCCGTACAAATCAAAACTCTACAAACCAGTACAGGTACAAATTTGCACATATTTAATCAAATACAATGCTAATAGTCATTAATGCTTCTGTCATATAAAGCACCTGAATAACTTTATTTCAGGTATGGCCTTTCTAGATTTACATGTTTATACAGGTTGCATGATGTAATCAGACAGTAGATTTAGCAAACTATGAAATCAACTGCATTTTTCCCCCAAATTCTTTCATTTTTTCCCACCTTCTGTTTATTCCATTCTAGGGGTGATCCCAATTAGTCGAAGATTCGATGCTTCGAAAGAAGGAGCCTGATTCAACTACCAATCTCTAGCGTATAAGTTGTCATATTAACGTTATGTTGTATGAATAATGAAGCGTATTTTCTATAAGATAAATGATGAGTTAAATCCCATTGATTAAAAACCTGCGGGCTTCATTCTACTGGTCATCTTCAGCGCATGCAGCTCAAAAGAGAAATGCAGAACATTAATAACTACTGTCATATACATAACATTATAATGACAGCACTATTGTAAAAAACGTTGTGTATTCTTAAGGTTACACTGACGTTTAATGTTAACTATATTTTAATCAAAACATAAAACATGATTTACCCCGTTTGTATCTGCGAGGCATTAATTTTCCCCGTGTGTTAATGTAATTGTGACTGTCGGATGTCTGATTTGACTCTCGGTTATGTATTTTGCCCCGCCCCCAAACATATGATTCGACTATCAGTCGAATATCGGCAAGATTCGAAAATTCCGATTCGATTATGAAAATCCTTAAAAACACTTTCACATTTAAATCATTTATTAACATTTTTACAATAACAGGGTTTCTGGATTTTTCTGGATTTATGATTTTAGACACATTTTTATGACCAGATTTCAGGATTCCATCTGCATTTATTTAGATTATGTTGAGCTCAAAGAAAAACACTGCATTCACAATACAAATTTAAAAAAAGTCCCACCCATGCAGTGTGTTACACTGTGACACAAACATTATCTAAAAGCAGAACTAAAAACTGAATGATGAGACTGAAACAAAATATAAACAAACGTATTTTTCCTCCAATCACAGAGCTCAAAGAAAAATATAAACAAAAGTTTTTTTAATCTCCCCTCCCCCCTAAAATACACACTATCTCTACAACAGGCCATTGGCCCACCATGCTAATAGTGTCTTGCAATCTGATTGGCTGGGAGCCAGCAAGCCATTGTGGAGCAGCCAGTGATGGTGGACAGGAAAAGGAAGAGGACCCACTGCTCAAAGAGGAAGTCAGAGAAACAACAGAGGGAGAGAGAGAAAATTAAAGAGTATGAGAGAGAAAAAGACCAGGACAAGAAGATTGATAAGAAATGCAGAGGGGTTTTTGATTAAGCGCAGCAGTGTGTGCATGTGTGCGTGTATGAACTCACTGGTGGAGTGGTGGCGTCCTCTCGATTCTGAGGATTGGTAGGCAGTACTGACATCACCGGTGGACTGTGAGGTTTTGATGCGAACCTGCTTACACATTGTGTGATGAGATGGAGAAGAAGCCTGCGTACACAAACACACACACGTACATAAGCATCTAGAAATCATTTTATGTGTAGAAACAACACATTATAATGACTCAACACATCTGTGCTCCTGTGTACTAAATGACATACAACAGTGTTAGCATTTAAACCTCTTTCTAGTGAGCAGAGTTATTAGAATTTGCACTACACATTTAAAAAAAAAAAGAGAGATTCTTAGTCTACTTTCTAAATTTAACTGGTTCACATTAACAAAATATTAATTTGTAAGTCTCACATTGCTTTGTTCCTGTGTCAGCAGCATGATCTTGATGCTCTTCATGTTTGAGCTGCGGTCCAACAGATCAATGGCTTTATCCAAGTCATCCTGATTGCGCAGGGGGATGGACAGCTGTGTGCACAAACACAAACACACTTAACAAACACATTAAGAAGAGCTGTCACTCAGTATTTTTATCCCTTAATTACACAAAGAAATAAATCTATCTTTTGGCAGTTTGTAAAAAAATCGTATTAACTTATACATTCACATTTATTCATTTAGTAGATCCTTTTACCCAAAGCAACTTACAAATGAGGAATACAACAGTATCATCTGTGTATATTGCTCAACCATTGCCGTGTAGTCTGATTCACAGCAACAGACTTGTATATGCAAGTTCTTTTAATGAATCATTCAAGAGACTCATAAACTCAGGAGTTACTGGTTTGAATGAGTCTGATGAATCCTTCAATGAATAACACTAAATGAGTTACTGAATCAACATCTGACGCACTTAGGGGCCGTTCACACAAAACACGTTTTTCTTTTCCACTGTTTTTCTATGTACAAGCACTAGACGGACATGCATGGCCATTGCGCTCATGTCTTGTGTCTTTTGTGTTTGTGAACCTTACATCAGTATTATTACTTAAAGGTTGCTAATTTCTTTTTGTAATTACATATTTTACAATTAAAAAATGAGTTGCACTTTATTTTACAGTATGTGCACTTACCTGTACTTACAGTGTACTTACCTAAGAAAGTAATGGGCAATATAAGGCAACTACATGGGTTACAGCTTGGTTTAGCAGTAGGTTCAGGTAAGTACCTAGTTATTACACAGTTATTGTAAATACTATAATAAGTACATTGTATGTACATGTGGAACAGGACTCTAAAATAAAGTGCTATGAGAAAAATTTAAATTAAGCTTATAATTTATGCATCATTGTTAACCTTTGTGTGCACTTTGAAGTTTATAAAGTGAGGAGTTCAGCAAAATAGTACTAAAATAGTGGATACTAAAGTCTTGAGTACTTCTGGTAAGACTGCAGCGATCAGACATAAGTGAGTGTCAGTGAGTGCATTTGAATGTGAATCAATACCTCATTATTCATATAATGCAGGTCTAACTGCTGACCGAAGAATGTTTTGACTTTCTGCTGGACTTCCTCAAACTGCACAGGCCGCCCAAACATCAGAATCCTACACAAACATATATAAACATACACACACGCCACGCACACAGAGGGGGGGACATTAAACAGGAAGCTGAGATTTCTTTAGATGTGTAATCTGAGCCAGTAAGTCAAGTCAAACACACAGTCGGATCTGCAAAGTGCACACATTCCTGCAAGCACACCTAGCATAGCTGTGGTCTGTCCTGGCGTCCACAGACTAACCACAGTCCTTTCCCTTTCCACTGTGATACAGTCTGAGAGCTGAGAGACAGGATGCCTGTGCATCTGTTTGTAAATGCCACAAACTCTAAATGTCTGGTGTACATGTTGTTGTTTGTGTGTTTGCATTACTATTTGAAATTTACTTTAACACACACATTCACATTCCAGTAGAAAGAAACTCCAATTCACCTTCTTTCACCACAGAACTCAAACTTGATCCTGACATCCTCCTGAAGAAAAAGTAACAGCAGTTAGGCCTCGACAGGGTCATACAGGAGTCACAAGGTATGTTCTCCTGTAAGGAAGTGTATTACCATTCTTTTGGAAGAGCTGGCAGTGCTGACAGGTTTAGGTTTTGCCGTGTCATAAGTTGATGCCGGCTGGCGCCTGGTCATCTGCAGGGCCACCAGATCCTTCATAATTGAATGGAGAGCCTGTCTTTCATCTGAGGAGAAAGACAGGGATGTTATGGCCGCTGACCTATAAATGCCCATCATTACCATTCTAAGGAGGAGACTACTGTTCCATTACTTACATTTATTTTTGCTGTATAATCTATTTCAAATAAAAACGAAACAATCTATCGTTGGTCATTTATATGTCAGTCAAAGAGTCTCTTCCTGTGTAAGTTATAACTGGCAGCTATTGGTCGGAACAGGCTAATGAACTACTCTTTTTGGCTTTAAATTATTATTTTGATTATAAATATTATGTTTTAATCATTTATATTTCTTAATTCAGTAGATACTTTTTTTCAATGTATTATTTTTGCACCCTCTCTGCTGCCAAACCTTAATTGTGGTTAATCATTGTAATGAATGTCCTTGAGTGGCTTATTACTTTATTTTAAACTAAACAGAGATTATGTTGCAGAAACTATGAACTTGCTATACAGTTACAGCACAGGTGCAGAGGAACTGAGAGGATGTTCTGCTCTCTTTCATGAATAAACACACTCACAGCCAGACGACTAGACCTGCGTCACCGCAGTGAGAGTTGTGAGAGGGAGATGACCGTGTTTTTCAAGAACTCTGTTCTCATGTTTGATGTAAGGATGAGATGTGTCCTGGCTAAGCTCACTCACGGAGGGAAAATATTCGCAGTGTGTTGTTTGGACGGACTTCACACATCTCCAGAGAGGGAGAGAAACAGAGAAGCCTCGTCTACCCACCAATACTGGGAACATGGCAGATCAACCCAAGCAACAGACTCAACCATTCAAATGTTGAATATCTGTGCGTTCATGTGACCAATGAGAACATAAACCACTGTCTGTCTCCATGTTTCAGTCTTTCTCTCTTAAGAAACAACTACTCAAAACATCCTTTTCATTCCAGGCCTCAAAAGTTGCTTCCAGCTCAACAGCAGCTTGTCTGCCATTTCTTAGTCTCACTTTTTTCATCTGTAATTTTAAATATTAAAATAGAAGTTTTTGAATGGTAGTGTACACTTTAATGACTGAGACAATTAAACATCTAGCTAAGCTTTGGTAGAAATTATCCTAATATTGTATAGTTTACTTTTTTTCGTAAAAATGTTTGAGATCAAACGAAGGGGGGGAGGGGGCATGAGGACTTACTCATTTTGGTGATATTAATGTGTGTGCTCTTGATCGGAGTTCAGGGTTGAAGGTCCTCACACACACTGTCCTCTAGTGTCACCCATCAATGGCCTAAAAATCAGAGTGGACACATCATTATGACTGACTGTCATCAGCTGAGCCAACAAACAATGATTTCATAGCCAACAGCACAGTCAACAACAACACAGACAATTATGTATTATATCATCATCCTTCAAGGGGCTTTCGTTTATAAGCATATTTTAATAGCAAACTGTTTACTGCCTCAGTGTTCATTTGACACGTTAAAATTTACTGATGCCAGATGCTCAAAAACTCCACCTATAACACAGGCAATAACCTAAATATGGAATGTTTTTCATGTGTAACAGGATGGTGAGAATGTGTGAGACCTGTAGGACTGTAACCTGATCCCTTCTGGCACTGAGGAACCTGGCACAAACCTTCAAGCCGAAAGGAAAAAGCCGAGGAAAATATTTACCATTTAAAACTTGCCAGATTTTCAGCTCCAAGCTTGATTCTAGTCATAATGGCCCCTCTCAACAATGCTCTAATAAATAAACACTATGACTGTAATTTTTTCATACATCGTTTGCCCATGAATACAGGTGGCTCACATTATAATAAGAATGTGAATGTGAAACTGGCTGGAATTTATATTGAATGTTCTGCTTTTTAACTGAGGTTTTGTTCTATTTTTCAAGGCTCAAAAACATGACAGATCATATAGTCCATAATAATATCATTAACCATGTACGTAGAACTCTAAAATGTGCAATTTTATATAAATAAGAGAAATTACTTAGTAACCTTCTAGTGATCCTTCAAAGACGTTATCTGTTCTTCCTGGAGAAAAAAATAAATAAAAGATATATATAGAGAGAGAGAGAGAGAGAGAGAGAGAGAGAGAGAGAGAGAGAGAGTGGGTAAGGGAGGTATTGAGAGAGAGTTAGATTTTTTATCTCTGTGTTATATTGCAGCCATTTGCTAAAATCATTTAAGTTCATTTTTTTTCCTCATTAATGTACACACAGCACCCCATATTGACAGAAAAACACAGAATTGCTGACATTTTTGCACATTTATTAAAAAAGAAAAACTGAAATATCACATGGTCCTAAGTATTCAGACCCTTTGCTCAGTATTTAGTAGAAGCACCCTTTTGATCTAATACAGCCATGAGTCTTTTTTATGAAAGATGTAACAAGTTTTTCACACCTGGATTTGGGCATCCTCTGCCATTCCTCCTTGCAGATCCTCTCCAGTTCTGTCAGGTTGGATGGTAAACGTTGGTGGACAGCCATTTTCAGGTCTCTCCAGAGATGCTCAATTGGTTTTAAGTCAGGGCTCTGGCTGGGCCATTCAAGAACAGTCACGGAGTTGTTGTGAAGCCACTCCTTCATTATTTTAGCTGTGTGCTTAGGGTCATTGTCTTGTTGGAAGGTGAGTCTTCGGCCCAGTCTGAGGTCCTGAGCACTCTGGAGAACATTTTCGTCCAGGATATCCCTGTACTTGGCCGCATTCATCTTTCCCTCGATTGCAACCAGTCAACCTGTCCCTGCAGCTGAAAAACACCCCCACAGCATGATGCTGCCACCCCCATGCTTCACTGTTGGGACTGTATTGGACAGGTGATGAGCAGTGCCGAGTTTTCTCCACACATACTGCTTAGAATTAAGGCCAAAAATTTCTGTCTTGGTCTCATCAGACCAGAGAATCTTATTTCTCACCATCCTGGAGTCCTTCAGGTGTTTTTTTAGCAAACTCCATGCAGGCTTTCATGTGTCTTGCACTGAGGAGAGACTTCCGTCGGGCCACTCTGCCATAAAGCCCCGAGTGGTGGAGGTCTGCAGTGATGGTTGACTTTCTACAACTTTCTCCCATCTCCCAACTGGTGGCCAGCTCTAGGAAGGGTTCTGGTCTTCCCAAACGTCTTTCATTTAAGGATTATGGAGGCCACTGTGCTCTTAGGAACCTTAAGTGCAGCAGAAATTTTTTTGTAACCTTGACCAGATCTGTGCGTTGCCACAATTCTGTCTCTGAGCTCTTCAGGCAGTTCCTTTGGCCTAATAATTCTAATTTGCTCTGACATGCACTGTGAGCTTTAAGGTCTTATATAGACAGGTGTGTGGCTTTCCTAATCAAGTCCAATCAGTATAATCAAACACAGCTGGACTCAAATGAAGGTGTAGAACCATCTCAAGGTTGATCAGAAGAAATGGACAGCACCTGAGTTAAATATATGAGTGTCACAGCAAAGGGTCTGAATACTTAGGACCATGTGATATTTCAGTTTTTCTTTTTTAATAAATCTGCAAAAAATTCTGTGTTTTTCTGTCAATATGGGGTGCTGTGTGTACATTAATGAGGGAAAAAAATTAACTTAAATGATTTTAGCAAATGGCTGCAATATAACAAAGAGTGAAAAATTTAAGGGGGTCTGAATACTTTCCGTACCCACTGTATATATCCCCACATAGGTGTCAAATGATAGTTTCACTTAATATGTAACCCACTTCTCTGAAGAAAACTATTTCACGACAGCTATCCTCTGCATGGAATGCAAGGAATCTATAGTGTCAGCATTCATTTACCAAGCATTGTGATTTTCAGCTATGATTGTCTTGATAAACATGTTTGAGTATATTTCATTGTTCAGCTCTAGTACTTTTGATGTACTATAGCCTATTCTTATGTTTTTGATGAACAAAATCAATTTTAATTCAAAACTGGGTACAAAATACAGATATTAATATGAATGAACCTGAAATTGATTCCTAAAATCCAAAGCTTAATCTTTTGATCTATGTCTATATTCAGGGGCTGCATGAAAATGTATTTGTACATTGCATCCTGCTGAACAGTTAGTGCCACCAGTCCAACAGTTTGCGGTCTATATCGATAGTGATGCAATAAAAAGGCCATGTATCACAAAACAATGTCAAGAAATGACTTTTCATTGAGTTCTCCTTGCAGGTTGGACGCAAAAACAAATATATAACACGACCAGTAGTCAGAATCACAATCAAATGACTCTTATGAACAGTTCTTCTTGTGAATCAAAAACAAAGGGCAACCAGTGTAGCCTAAATGATCCCATAAAATCCTTGTTATGAGTCAATTATTTTCATGAATATTTCAAAAAGACCAATTGAATATGTTGAAAACATCTCCCTACATAATTTACAGCATTAGCTGAAAGAGAATTTTCTTTTCATTTTAGTAAAATGGACATTATTAATAAAATATACTCAAATGAATATACTCAACATTAAATCATAAAATATGTATCTATAATAAGCCTTAGTTACTTTTACTGCAACACAACATGAAAGACGTAAAAATGTGATATAAAATAAAAAATTTCAAGGACTTAACATCCTTTCTAAATCAGTTTAACATCCTAGACCAGGTGAGCTGCTGAGGGGCGAACCAACCAATGGTTGCTCTTAAAATCTCAAAGTCTCATTAGATTGCTTCCATCAGCATATCCTGAGTCTGACCTTTAAAAGCAGAGCTCCGAATCGATCTGCATCATTCCTAATGGCATTACCTGCCTGTGCTTCACTGCCGGGCTTCATCAGACCTTTTGATCCAATTACATCAGACCGGATGAGAGAGGACTAACAGGACATTGCTGAGAATTACTCATCCTTTCAAACTTACGGTCAGTGCTGAAATGATTAACCGAAAGGATGAGGTGAGAAGCGTGTGTGCGCATGTGTGTGTTTGTTTCAGCGCCTACAGCCATGCAGCTTCAACTGAACCGTGGGAAATTACAGAGGTCAGACATCATTCATTTGCACTCATTCAGCCAAATATCCTGAGTGGCACCCAGGTGGCCTGAACCACTGCATCTATGAACACACTCGATGAGCAGCGAGCGACTACGGCCCCATCTGACATCTCATTATACATAAATCCAATTCTAAGTTAAACAGACCCTCACCGGAATGCTCCACAGAGGGTTTGGTGAGAGAGGGCATGCTTTTCCTTCATGCAAGTTCTGAATGGATTTATGCTGGGATGATGCCACACCACTGGAAATCTTACAGTTTGTAAAACACCATCTCAGTTACCTACCTGACTTTAGATCCTCCTTCTGTCTGTTGTTGCTTTCCTATCAAACCACTTTCAATTCTTTTTAAATTAGAGCATAACCTCTGGAATATAAACTCCAAGATGCAATAATTTTAACCCTTAGTTTTTAATTTATTATAGTTTCATTATATTATCATAACAAATATATATACATACACACACACACAAACAATACATTGACATTATCAACTGTATCTTATCTATGGTATATTTTTAAAATTACAACACATTGTAATGAGGAAATGTTGCAAAGGCTGAATACGCAGAAAAGGCACTAGCTGGGTTTTTTATCTATGTACTTCAAAGCAAATTTTGCAATAGCAAATATAAAATGCGGGGCAAAATTCATTTTCGAAATGCTCACAAAAAAAAAGCATAAACTTGCTTATTCCATAAGATGCATAAACTGGAAACACATTTACTAAATAAAAGAAACTCAGTGGTTACCCAAGTGACTACAACTTCAATTTCCATTCCTATTTTGCACCAATTTCTCCTGGAGAGACTATTTTGTTTTCTTGAATACATAGGCTGTCTCCAAAATTGCATACCTCCCTACTATATAGTTGGCGAAAAACTGTATGAGAGGTACCGGGATAAGTATGTCTGCATTCACAGTACTCATAAGAGATTTGGCAAAAATTGTCTGTGCATGTGATAGACACTCACTGAAGTGATGCAACACATACTATTTTAGTGGTATTAAGTATTTACTTGTTCAAAATAATACCTAATCAAAAGAGCATTTGATTTCAGATGCAGCTATCTGGTGGACACACTGCTGTGTTTGATAATCGTTTTGCTGTATTGTGATTTTTCGCAACTTGGATGCATACACAGCAACTGACAGACTGCACATTGCCGGTACCGTATGCTGGCACTTATTAGTTTGATACGGTGTTTGAATTAGTATTATAAAAGTTGGATATAACAGTTGGGTTGTTGGTGTAGGGGGTCAAATAAATATTAATAAACCTTAAAACGGGTCATGGAGCAAAACATTATTTAGAACTCCTGTACAAAGGTTAGTAAAACGGTCTCCTTCTCATCCAGTCTTTATTGAGTCTGTGGCCCCTTATTGGTCTCATTTTCTGTTTCTCCTGTTCTTAATTACCTTGTGGTAAGTATGTGTGGAATCTGGAGAGGGAAGAAGGCAGTCCATGGGCCCTGTCAGCTGGACCTGCTTTGTTTTGCTTGTATCCCTTTTCAGTACTTGCCAGAATCGCAACAAATTTCCCTGACCGTTCCTGCCCCCAACCACCTCTCGCCTGATTTTCAGCTGTTTAGTCTGTGGCTGGTTTTCCCAGCCGTGGTTCTGGCGCTGAGGCTATTGGCTTTTGCTCAGGGAGGGGCTTACCGTACAAGAAATTCAGAGCTTACAGTACAAATCCCCCCTAGGGTTCCCAATGCTCTAGAGACTGGACTAAAACGGTTCTTGTCAGCTTTGGGATAGACATGACAAATTGTTCTAGATGGTGGAAAAAAATTATGTTTTATCACTAGGTCATGAACAGGCAACAAGCCCTTGTTACATCCTAACATGCAGTGTTTTCAAGTCAAAGTTGTGACACAAAACATCTTGACACTTAAGAGGTGTAAAGGATTTTCTCAACACAGAAAAAAAGAAAAAAAAAAGCAGACTGACTCTCAGTTCTGTACCATACCACTTCTTGTATCTACTCTAAACAAAGCTACTTTGGTATCTGAGTCCTTTTGTTATGAGGCACTTCCTAAACTGAATTGACTTGATAGTTAAATTAAGTGTTTTCATTAATCAATTTCTAATTATGTAGTGTTCTCTAAGGTTGGGAAATCATAAAATGTAGACCAGTGTTCCTGTAGAAAATTTAACAGATGTGTGGGCAAATATGGTCTATTCATCTATAACAGTGATTTCCAACCAGCTTCCAGGGGTACTTGGCATTGGAAATATTTCAGTTATGCGACTCACTAGTGGTTAATCGATATTGCTTCTTCCATGGCAGACACTAATATCTAGAATGTAGACTGGCCATGACAATACTGATATACACACCACTAAGAAGTTTAGAGTCAGTAAGATTTTATTCATTTTGAAGAAACCAAAACTTTTATGCATTAAATTGATCAGGAGTGACTGTAAAAACATCTTTAATGTTACAAACGATTTCTACTTTAAATAATTTTGAATTTTCTATTTATCAAATAATATGAAAGAACACATCTGATTTCAGAAGGATCATGTAACACTGATGACTGGATTAATGGCTGCTAAAAAAATTGAGCTTTGCCATCACAGGAATAAACTATATTTAAAAATGTGTTCATATAAAAAAACAGCTACATTTAAAAATGCAATGATATTTCATAATATTAATGCTTTTACTATATTTTTGATCAAATAAATGCAGACTTGGTGAGCAATAGAGACTTCTTTAAAAACACTAAAAATCTTACTGACAATAAACCTTTGAATGTTAATGTATAATACAATACAAATAAGTTGTACAGTCACACACAGGTGCTTTATAGATGAATCGCATCTTGCAGCATCAACACTTATCCAACTGAACTGAATAATCATAAAAACCCAAGCTGAAAAACAACATTGCTGGCTTCTGTAGAACTGCTTTTAGATTAATTGTAACTACTTGTTTCAATATAGATGAATTTTACATTGTTATTGAACTGAACTGAACCAACACTGACCTAACTACAGTGAGGGAAAAATGTTTTTGATCCCCTGCTGATTTTGTACGTTTGCCCACTGACAAAGAAATGATCAGTCTATAATTTATTGGTAATTTTAGTGGTATGTTTATTTGAACAGTGAGAGACCGAATAACAACAACAAAAAAAATCTAAAAAAAACACATTTAAAAAAAAAAAGTTATGTTGATTCGTATTTTTATATAGGCAAATTTTTGCAGATCCTCTCCCAGTCATTAAGGTTTCGAGGCTGACGTTTGGCATCTCGAACCTTCAGCTCCCTTCACAGATTTTCTATGGGATTTAGGTCTGGAGACTGGCTAGGCCACTCCAGGACCTTAATGTGCTTCATCTTGAGCCACTCCTTTGTTGCCTTGGCCTTGTGTTTTGGGTCATTGTCATGCTGGAATACCCATCCACAACCCATTTTCAATGCCCCGGCTGAGGGAAGGAGGTTCTCACCCAAGATTTGATGGTACATGGCCCTATCCATAGTCCCTTTGATGCGGTGCAGTTGTCCTGTCCCCTTAGCAGAAAAATAGCCCCAAAGCATGTTTCCACCTCCATGTTTGACGGTGGGGATGGTGTTCTTGGGGTCATAGGCAGCATTCCTCCTCCTCCAAACACGGCAAGTTGAGTTGATGCCAAAGACTTTGATTTTGGTCTCATCTGACCACAACACTTTCACCCATTTCTCCTCTGAATCATTCAGACGTTCAGTGGCAAACTTCAGAACGGGGCTGTACATGGTGTTTTCTTGAGCAGGGGGACCTTGCGGGACCTTGATGCAGGATTTCAGTCCTTCACGGCGTAGTCTGTTACCAATGGTTTGCTTGGTGACTGTGGTCCCAGCTGCCTTGAGATCATTGACAATATCCTCCAGTGTGGTTCTGGGCTGATTCCTCACCGTTCTCATGATCATTGAAACTCCACGAGGTGAGATCTTGCATGGAGCCCCAGACCGAGGGAGACTAACAGTCATTTTGTGTTTCTTCCATTTGCGAATAATCACACCAACTGTTGTCAGCTTCTCACCAAGCTGATTGGCGATGGTCTTGTAGCCCATTCCAGCCTTGTGAAGGTCTACAATCTTGTCCCTGACATCCCTGGACAGATCTTTGGTCTTGGCCATGGTGGAGAGTTTGGAATCTGATTGATTGATTGCTTCTGTGGACAGGTGTCTTTAATACAGGTAAAAAACTGAGATTATGAGTTTAAGAGAGCACTCCTAATTTCAGCTCGTTACCAAGACACCAATCTTGCTGACTGATAGGGGATCAAATACTTATTTCCTTCATTAAAATGCAAATCAATTTATAACATTTTTGAAATGCTTTTTTCTGGATATTTTTTTTTTGTCTCTCACTGTTAAAATAAACCTACCATTAAAATTATAGATTGATAATTTCTTTGTCCCTGGGCAAACGTACAAAATATTTTTCCCCCTCACTGTAAATAAGCTAAATAATGAAACTACTGTCTTAAAAAGATGCTTAACAGCAAAATCTGAATTATCTCCATAGACAAGTTTCCATAACTGATTCCGCTATCTTCCTGTTCATTACCGTGAAGCTCCTTACTGAAACAATATGTCCCGTATAAAGCTCAGTAGAAATAAAGGTGACTTGTCTTGACTTGACATATGAGCATGAAGACCTTCATTTAGGTCCATGGCAAATAATGGTTGTTGTTCTATGATTTTCAATTCTAGTGAATCATCTACAGTAACTGCTATGCAGTTTACACCTGCTATTAGTCACACATTTGCCATGCAGATGCCAGCTATTTGTGTGCAGATTTAGTGCACACTTTATGAATGACAAGAGGAGATGTCAGTTTCTTTAGTCAAGACTGTCATACACCCAAAACACAATATCAAAACCTGTTGCTAAGCTCAACACACATTGAAACTTTGCAGACATTCAAGCATGTTTAAGTAATTACATAAAATACTTACCTGAACTGCTCGCAGGTAAAAGAGGGCTCTTCACAGAGTCACTTCCTGTCCTGTCTTCGGAAAGTCTATGTATATCGTGAAGACAAACGTTACAGGTACAGTTAATGCAATATTACTGTCCAGATATATCCAGGCCGCTGCCATTGCTAACGCGCTTTCAGGCGCGCGGACCCCTGAGGGTCTCCCATATCATCCATCAAACGTATTCCTCAGACCAGTTAAGAGAAGAGACCTCTTAAACACACAAAAAAAACATAATTTCCAGTTTATGCTGAGAGAAAGTAGCGATCTAGTGACTAGGAAGGAAATACTGACGTTTCGTCACGCGACATATCTGTGTAGCTATGTGTAGACATAATAACTACTGCATGGAGAGTTAAAAAAAAAAATCTGAATAATAAACTTAACCTCCAAGAGGTAAGAATAGATTTAATATACCCAAATCGTGCAAATATAAGCGAGCTGCTCACATAGAATGCATATGTAATAGCCGACTGGAGGGAAAAAAAGGATTTCCGTAATTTTGATGGCTTCTTTTCCTGCTAAGGTTTGCGTATTTTCCCCCTCCGTCGATGTGTCTGGCCAGCTCAATGCACGAACGTACAAGCTTTCACTTTTCTATTGAAAGGCGAATCGGTAACAGTCAGTATGTGTTAATGGATCCTGTGCGTAACAACTTTGTAAAGCCAAATAAAGAAGAAAATGAGCCCTCAGCTCGATGCTTGGACAATCTCCGCATTATTATGCCACAAATGATTATGAATGAAGGCATGGAACTGTGAAAGTAGCCTTCATGTATCCACTTTACCGAAGATAAAGCGAAAAACGGTTAACTGCAGAGGAATCGCACTGTCGAAGATCTGGACAAAAGAGCGTGCGCGTTACAGTAAGCGGCTACTTCAACTTCGAGAACAAATTCCCCTTTCCGCTGATGACGATTAAACTCTGTTAAAACTCATTGGGAAAGTGCGAAAAATGCGCTCCCAGATGGACGTACGAGCAAATTTGGTGATATTAAGCAGGGGATGGGCTCTTTAGGCGACATTAGTCCAAGCATTCTCGTGATGTTGATGATGATAAACAGCAGATGCCAGAATGAATCTTTAGCGCTGCGAGTTTCCTGACAGCGAAAAAGCTGTTCGTCACCGGAACCCATGAGCTCGCTTTTCCTTCAAAGCCAGCCGAAAGTTCTTCATGTTAATATGCTCGTGCACGGATGAAATTGCGTTCACGATTTTTCCGTCGCCTTCGGTGAAAAACGGTGCATTGCAAAGCGCCTGTAATTTCCGTAACGGGTGCGAAATGACAACTGTGGCGAGCAGCACACGGACTTTGCGTACGCTCGGGGGCGCGCTGTTCCTCTCTTTAGCTCATGCTTGGTGACGTGCCGCGCACACATGTATGACGTGGGGGTCAGAAGTGAGCTAGCGAAGGTGAGGGGAGATCACCAGTTGTTTCTTATTTAGATGAATAACGTGACGCATTTAACGTATGCACACAATAACTCTTCACGCCAAATATTTATTAGTGTGTATTTGTTTGGGGGCTTGTATCTGGGACCAGCATTTATTTACATTCACGTTACTTTTAAATAGACATTACAAAGGAAAGTGCTGACAATCGTGAGACAAACTAAATTCTCCTCATATTATTTTCTCCCTGCTGTCTGTTATATATGCTGTTATTTGCTGGACTTTCTTGATATTTTATAGAACATAGTTTAGGCCAATTTTATTTTTATTTTTTTGGAAAAATTATCACTTTAAGAATTACCATTGTATTAAATATGTTTCCGTAAAAAAAAAAATGTTGTCAGTGTTCGTCATTTTGTTTTTTAAATATGTCAATTTTTTAATGTTAAACATTAAAATAAGAAATGTTACCTTGACAACGAGCTGAAAAAAAAAAAAAAAATTTTTTTTTTTTTATTTGAGATAACATTTATTTAATTGCTCATTTTATTTCTTCACTCTAAGAAAACATCCAGACCATGGGTTGGTCAACACCAACATATTTATTATTTTACTCCAAAAGTGTGTACAAGAACAAGAAATAAAAGGAGGAGAAAATGACGAGACAACAATGTGGAAAGTGAAAGAAAGCAAAATCATATTTTATTATAAATTGTTGTAGCAGTTGAACTGGAGGGCTGATAAAAGTACTTAAGACAAAAATAAACCTGATGGGGGACAGAAAAGACAAGATCCAAGACCTCCTTCTGCTTTAAGGCCACCTTTTTCCACTGATCAAGTTTTAGATATAGAGTAATACACTTTGCGCAGATTTATCTTTTTTTCACTTAAAGTATGCAGACAGTGTCAACAGCGTTTAAAAATAATATTTTGGAAACTTAAATATCCATACATTTACAAAGACACACTCACACATTTCAAGAACTACAAATCCATAGGAAAAAGAGCAAAGAAGAGCGTACCTTTTACCTGTTTGTTCTGTAGTTTATAAAAGACAGTAAGTGTTTGCAGGATATTGTGTCATTTGTACCTTGTCGCACTGTGTGCAAACACAACTAACAACTGACGTAAACACAGTGATTTGTGTCTGTGGAAAGTTTGTTCCAAATTAAAAATCACATTTGGTCAGAAAAGAAAATGCAATGCAAATAAGAACAAATCATTAACAGGTGAATTGATTATGACATTTTTAAAAGCTGATGATTTTGGGGGGAAAACTCATAGGAAGCTAAAAAAAAAAAGTGTTCAAGGATCTAAAGCAAAAATGCAACAAAAATGATAAGGCTTAATATGAAAATATCATTTCCATTCATGCCAAGAGCTTTCATTAATTCATCTAAACCTGCAATGCATTTTAATTTCACAGTCATCTTAAAACTATGCATACATGGACTTTTGTGATGTTCAAGTTGTTGAAAATATTTGGATGATTTTCAATGGCTTAGCAAGTCTAAATGAAGAATCTCCTCAAACATACAAACAAAAGGCCATTGCACTGGAAGGCAGACACAACAAACACAAGCCACTATCATGGCCCTAAAACTAAAGGCAAAACTATCTACAGACCACTTACTTACGGCATTTAATAAAGGGATCATGAACAGAGAAATCAAAATTTCCCTTGATCTTTTGACATATAACAGGTCACCATACTATAAAAACATCCTGTAAGTTTCAAAACTCAAAAATTTCTTGTGAGTTTAAAAACAGCTTTTATTGAAACCAAGCTCAGAAAATGACTCGTGGAATGTGCCACTTTATGATGTAATAGTGTGGCTAAGCACCGCCTCCGCAAAAGAAGATCAACGCCTGCTACGACATCACTGCCTCTTTAGCCACGCCCACTGATACACACTTGTAGTAGAAGGAGAGAAAATAGCCTACTAGAGAGACGCAAACACAGGATTACTCCATCAACAGAACCATACTGATGACATTACAAGATTACAAGACACTGTGTTGTGCAAGTTGTGAAAAATAGCCTTCCTTGCAATCCTAACAGATCTAGACCGGGCGCGAGCGCTGTTGCGAATGTCATGTCACGAATCAATTTCTCTTTCATTTCAGAAGCTGCGCGAATGCTTATATGTCAGAAATAGAGCGGGACATCAATTTACATCCGGAGATCTGTTGTGTCAGTCCAGCGTAGACAGAATCGCAGATTACAATTATTAGAGAACATTATAAAATTACAAAAAAAGATGCAGTTCATGACCCCTTTAACAAATACAGACATATCAGAATAGCTTTACCGTGTTACACTATAAAAGCAAAAAGCAATATTAATACACAGAGGCATTTCATTCATTAAAAGAAACAACATGATGGCATTAATGATGTTTGTACACAAATACATTAACCACTGGAGAAGTCACAGCTTATGGCCACAGTCACAGTTTCATGCTGACATGTGCATATAAAACCTGCGATGGAAGTGTTCATTTAGATGTACAGCACCCCCTTTTTGCTCAGACCCCAACTGCTGACTGTTTGTCAATTTAGAGTTTAAAAGTGATTAATTTAATGATAAACTGGCTAGGGGTGACACTGTTGTATCATAACACATCCATATTCCTGAGCAATGCTTCGGAGCCACACGGTTACGTATGTACTCAAAGTCCCATAAAACCCTGTCACAGAGAAGCCCACAGGAAACAGACTATGTGATGACAGGAAGTGGTGGAGGGGGGGAGAGGCAATGGTGAGAAGCATCATAAATGTAATTTCCACTAAGATCTAGTTCCCTGTGAATATCTTAATTTGTCATACAAACTTGGTCCCATGCAGCAAGGCATAAGTACAGTACAGTGCATCACAGGACATTCACTCTGCTAAGTTGTACTTATGTACAAATGCCTTCGCAAGAAATCACTGAGCAACAATATCTAAAAAAAAAATTGTGATGTGCAGTCTGCTGAAAAATATGACTAAAATAAGACATAAGGAATATTTATGTCTGATAAAATTAGCATAGATATCACTAGATGGCATCAAAAGATGGCAGAGAACAACCAACATTAGGTCAAATAAGAAATATCATCCAAAACACCAGAGGGCGCCAGAAAGATGGCCGATATAAGACTGTGTCTAAGTTTCAAAGTTTAAATCTTAATTTGTAATAAAATTAACTCAGAGTGATTAATATTTAGTAAAGGGAATATAAACTCAAATACTCCAACCAAATATTGTGTTTACAACTACATTTGGTTAAAGATACTGGTGCTTAAAGGGATAGTTCACCCAAAAATACAAATTCTGTCATTAATTACTCACCCACATGTCGCTCCAAACACATAAGACCTTTATTCATCTTCAGAACACAAATTAAGATATTTTTGATGAAATCCGAGAGCTTTCTGACCCTGCAGACAGCAAGGGAACTACCACGTTCAAGGCCCAGAAACGTAGTAAGGACAATGTTAAAATAGTCCATGTGACATCAGTGGTTCAAATGTAACTTTTCTGTGCCTTAACCTGGTAGTTCCCTTGAACGAATATTTTGCGGGTTTGGAACGAAATGAGGGTGAGTAATTAATGAGAGAATATTCATTTTTGGGTGAACTACCCCTTTAACAAGAATGATATGGTCTGATTAGATCACAGAGGCTTGTCTTACAGTATCTGTCAAATACCAATTCTTAATGTTAAAAGAAGATAAAAAGGGATAAAAAAAATGAATGAAAAGAGGTGATGTAGAATAAAAAAAAAAAACTCAAGTGGGTTCTTTACAGTACAGTATACCCTATAGATCAGGGGTGGCCAACCCTGCTCCTGGCGATCGACTGTCCTGCATTGTTTAGCTTCAACCCTAATCAAACACACCTGCCTTTAATTTTTAAGTGAGCCTGAAGACCTTAATTAGTTGCTTCAGGTGTGTTTGATTAGGGTTGGAGCTGAACTTTGTAGGACAGTCGATCACCAGGAGCAGGGTTGGCCACCCCTGCTATAGATTCTCAGATAAAATACCCTGTGCTAGCAAAGCAGACAAAATAAAATATAGTTTTCCCATTTTAAGGAACTCTGTTAAGCCATTTAGTTTGAAAACAGTACAGACTGCTGTAACTGAAGTGAGGGACAAATATCAATCAAACATTTAAGTTCACTGTGTACATAAAAGATTGCTGAATAATATTGATACAACAACCCAGAATCTTTACCTGAGTGTATAATCTAAACCATCTTGATACCTCTTACGATAGAAAACCAACAAAATCCATGATACTAGTACTGCCAAACAGGATCATAATGATGCTAGTAAGTGAATCATCACACTTATAGGGATACAAAGATTTTGGTCACAATCAACTAACTGCTCACTCCACATCACTACAAAAAAAATGACAAACACAAAATGCTAAATAAAAATTAAAACTAAGCAGAGAAGGTAGGGTGGGAGGACAAAATTAAAATAAAATAAAAAATAAAGAACGTCAAACAAAAAAGGCAAGCTATTCGACCCTATCACATGGTGCTATATCTGTGATTGTGGTGTTATATAATGAAAAACCTGGCTCAACTGCTTGTTGGCTGTGTAAGTGTGTTTGTGTGGATGTGTGTGTCTGTTGACGTGGGCAGCGTATATAAAGGGTCATCATCATGGCCAGTGGAGGGGAAATGTGCTTTGGAAATCACTGAGGATTATGCCGTCTTGGTGATGCTCTCTGCATCCTTGGAGGCCCAGAGCTCCTTGTGCTGCTTACGTCCGAAGCCCTCATCGTAGTTCCCTTTACTCTTGAAGAGCTGCTGGAAGTGTGGTTTGCAGTAGAACTCCCCCGCCAGCGCTGCATAGGACCCCAGACTACAAAGCGCAGCAGCCAAGAGATAATGTTAGAAATACATGACAAATTAAATGCATTAAATTGACAGTCAAGAGACAAATCTTTTGTAACGTTATAAATGTCTCAATGCTGTTCTTTTGAACTTTCTATTCGGCAAAGCACCTGGGGGAAAAAAGTATATTTTCCTCACCAAATCAGCATATTAGAATGATTTCTGAAGGATCATGTGACACTTAAGACTGAAGTAACGACTGTTGAAAATTCAGCTTTGCCATCACAGGAAAAAATTACATTTTAAAATAAATTCAAATAGAAAGCAGTTATTTTAAAATTATAATAATATTTCACAATATTACTGTTTGTACTGTATTTTTGATCAGATACATGCACCATTCGTGAGAAAATGGATTTCTTTCAGTGTACAACACGAGTTTAACAGCTCTTGTTTTTGGTGTTTTCTCAGGCTATGCTGGTGAGGAAGTGACTAACCTGAGTTTGGTGTTGCAATGCTTGCAGCAGAAGCAAGTGTTATGGAAGATGAGGTTGTTGGCCACCAATCTCTCCATCGGATACACAGTCTTCTCACATGATGCACAGGTCTCCTTCTGTGTCTTGAAACTGAAAGACTGGTAGCAAGCACAGGTAAAACATTTGTTTTCAATCAAACAACAGATCAAAATATCACTAAATGACTTCAGAATCTTGACTTAACACTGTACATAAGTCATAAATACTTATATTAAGGTACTAAGATAGATAGATATAAGTGTTAGATATAAGAGGAAGTGTTAGATAGGATTGAAAATAATAAGAAGAGACGAGAAGGATGTGAACATAAAGTGACATACCTTAGAACGCTGAACGGGCTTGTCATCAGATGTCTTCCTGTTGTCCTGGATACAAAAAGCAAAAAAAAAAAAAAAAAAAAAAAGCAAAAAAACACAGAAAAGAAAGAACATGAAGCCAGTGGTCCTAAGACAGGTTACCCATGAAAACACTTTTTCAGGCAGAGCCTCGTGAACAGCACAGCATAACCCTGCACATCATCCATCCACCATCACTACAGTCATTTTAACCTGACTAACTCCAAAAATGTTCTTTTCCAACCACTTCCTCCAGTCCCTCCATCTAGCGTATGCTCTTACAAACACCACTTTTCTGTGTACCCAACTACCCACACACACAAATGCATGAAGAGGGATCAATGAAGCCTGTTGAACGTTTCTAACTCAATCACCCTTTGAAATAAAGACCCTGCACACACACACTCTTTCAATTTCAGACAGTCTAAAGCTACAAAATGACATTACATAACACAAGCCCATGTCCCACTGTCAACTCTGCACCAAGAGGCCACCTCCCGCTCTCTCTCCTGAAGCCAACAAGGAAGTGATTTAAACTGTAATTCGTCAACTGGCCGCTAGAGGCTGGCTACAAAAGGGAGTCAATCCCATTGACCCATCCCCATGTTAAAATGCCCAACTTTATAGCAGAAAAAAAAACGTTTACAGCCTGGTTCAATAAAAGATTTTGGTCTATATAGCTAATTTTGCCCTTCATGACAACTGTGAGGAGGGTGAATTTTTTTATAACTCATCCGTTTAAATTATATTAAGCCTTAAAGTTCTGCATAGTTAAGGGCGTGGCCTCTTGAGTGACAGGTGGATTCCCGCTGCTGACACTGACTGCCGTCGCTCTAGGTGGGCGTGGCTTCAGCAACCAACTCCCGCCTTCTTGGCCATTTTCGATTATCCGGGAGTGATGCGCGGTGACACGCTGCCATGATGGCGATGGCCGCCTCCACCCACTTTGCGCATCAAAAACGCTCTTTAGGAATCTACGGGTGACGTCACGGACACTACGTCCATGTTTTTATACAGTCTATGCTCTGCACCAAATATTCGGTAGCGCTTAAAATCGAAACAGCTGCCAGCCTGAACAGGCCACCAAATTATGCACAGGAGAGATTGGGAACTTAAGAACCAAGCGTTTATGATAGATTTCAGACTAAAATGCTAATGACAGGGTCTGGGTTTGGGACACACCTGCACAACACTGAAGCAGCAACAAAAGACTCTGAAAACTGTCTTAAATGTTAATGCAGTGCGGTATAAGAATCATCTGCTGAACTGACATGTTTTTATGTAACTGCTCAGGTCTGTCAGAAAGCCAAGAGCAGCTCTCCACCTCCACTATACCATCTATACTCGTCTCTTTCATGGACATCTAGAGCTTGAATCGCAAATAAAAAATCTGCTGGAATAATGGCACACACTTATGCCCACTGTTGTTGTATCTCTAATAGTAAAAAAACAAAACAAAAAAAAAATTACAATTATTTGCTTGGCTCAGACAGGCAGAGCAAGTCTCAGTAATGAGCATTATAACACACCATACATCCATTAACAGCACTTTTCACAAATTACAGCCATTATTGAGAGGACTTCATGCTCTCACTCACATACCATCAAAGCCTGGAAATGAGATTACAACCTCTCAGCCTCAACATGATAATATTAGCTTAAAAAAAAAAAAAGATTCGGAGAAGAACATTATTAGTATCAGGTATTAACAAATGCTCTTGAATTACTGCATCATTAATTATTTGCTTAGAATTATCCACATTTCTCAATGCGAAAGTGAGCTAATTGTGATTCATTGGCTGCAAAGTGCAGTAAACAGTAAAACTGTTTTGCGCTGTTGGACAGTTACTGATCAAAATAACACACATGGACAATCATCGATAAGCAAGAAAAGGGACAATATTAAAAATAAATAGTTTATGGGCAAATTTAATTTGATTTTGTTTTCATTTAAGTCAAACACCCAGCAATTTAAAGGTTTTTTTTTTTTACACTCAAAAAAGGTTTTTTTTTGTAAAAAAAATATGTGTGTGTAAAATAAAAAGCCAAAATAATATATATCACTTTTTTATCATTTTTTGTAATTCTTTGAATGCTTTCAATAGATATACAATGCAATGCACTTTCAAAGCATGTGTCACAAAAGGTGCAATGTGTGTCTGCACTGGCTTGTGAAGTCTATTATTGTACAATGTGGTCATCCCCTAGTAGTCAATAAAGAAAGATTTACCATTTACAAACCATTTACTATGTATTAGCCAGTGGTATGCCATAAAACAAGAAGTTTAAATGAAACTTTATCTGATAAAGTCACAACACACCCTGAGTGCAAGACAACCCTCAGCCCACTTCCTGTTTCAGAACGTTTGTGTAACATTTTTGTTTCAGAACCACTGCCAGAGTCATTTACATATTTGTGAGGACTGTATTTAGCATGAATGTTAAAAACACCATTTACATTTAAAATGGTGCAAAAGGAGCCATTTTCTATTACTCTAAGTTTTTACCACTTTCTGTCTTCTAGTTAGCAGAAGTGCAATAAAATGATGCCACAAACTAATAAATCCAAAACAAAGATGCTCCGGTCAGTCACAGTTGAAATGGTGGCAAAAACGGGATTAGAGATGTGTGAGTGTGTTAATACACAAACAAAATAGAAGCACACAAAGTAATGGAGCAGGGTACTATCTCAGCGTGTGCCATCTGTCCCTTTTTGCCTTATTTGTACATAAAACGGAGAAAAACACACTCTCTCACCACACAACTACAGATAGCACTGCTGCCCAACCGTCTGCACTGTGGCAGGAAGGAGTGATGACACGTCTTCTTCCTGTGCTCTGCTCTGATGCACTTTGTGATGATGGAGTCCAATCCACCCTCCCTAGAGACCCTCAAAAGTCAGTCATCAGCTGACCTGCACACTGAGACACAGCTTTAGTGCTTTATGTATGCAATATGCAGTCATGAGATCCTGAAGATCACTGCATTACAGTTCACAGCTCCTCTGCGTTTCACAATGACACTCTCAGAAAAAACAACACACCATGTTCTCCCTTGTTCAACCTTGTTTCAAAATACTACATTGCATATAAATGTCATTTACAAGGAAAGAAATGCAATCAAGCCATTACATATAAAGTAATCATTGTAGTGTGGAGTTATATATATATATATATATATACACACATATATACATATATACATACACACATACACACACATATACATATACATATATATACATATACATACATATATATATATATATATTTGTAGTAGGAGTGTTTTGGCCATTACAAGATAAAATAAAAATACATTTTTTTTTTAACATCTTAACAGTATTTAAATAATAATAATAATAATAATAATAATAATAATAATTATAATTATAATAATAATAATAATTATAATTATAATAATAATAATAATATTTAAGATAATTGGGCATTACAACATTAAAATAAATAAACAACAATGATAATCAAACATCATCAAGATAACTGGTCATCACAACAGTTCAGTCACAGAAGTTACAATAACTTCTAGAAATTAAAAAAAAAAAAGAAAAACACTTTACAAATTCTGAAGGATAACATCACATCTTTTCTGATCAGTGACATCAGAGCCAATGCCAGAAAGCCTTGTGCTCCTTTCAATTTCTAATGTTCTTCTGACTACACAAAACTGAGCAAAAGAAAGTAAGAGAGAGTGTGCAAGACCAAGCTAGCTAAATATCTCCATTGCTCCACTCCACGACATGCAATATAGTGTTCCTGTGCCTCAGTGGTAGAGCATTGCGTTAGCAGCGCAAAAGGTTCTGGGTTTGATTCCCAGGGAACACATGTTAGGTAAAAAATGTTAGCTTGAATACACTGTAGGTCGCTTTGGACAAAAGCGTCTGCTAAATTTCCAAAGAAAAAAAGATATCTACCTAAATTCCAAATTACAGCCAACCAGATTCTGTGACCCAGTGCATATACATATTTGAACCTTTGCTCCCTCCTCAGACACTGACAGATTTGTGATGCCCTGCCGTTACCAAAGATCAGTATTTTACTCTCTCTCCCACAGCCACAAGCTGCGCAAACACAACATTCCCTCTCCATTACTCTTCCTCTCTGGTACTGGACTGCAGATGGTCTTTTAATCTTATTAGCTGGACAAAATCCCATCAGCTGCAGAAGTTCAGTTAACTGAGGAGGCAACAACCATCATGTGGTCATCAACTCACACAACCTCTGTTCACCTTCTGTCTAATACATCCTGTGATCATTCAAACAACTTTCAGATGTGATCTTGGATGCACAGGACCAAATTACATTTGTAGTACAACTGCAAAATTCCACAGAATATCATTAGTATGCCTGACCAACATGCAGTGGCATGCCTATTAGATGACTGTTAATATTAGGTGTAAATGGCAATTTAATTTGGGTGACCACTTGTGGATGGATCCTCTGGAATACTAGGTAAAAACAGGGCAACCTAAACATGGTGTGAACGGTTTGGCTGATGTCCTTTTTGCCACAATTTGCCAAGTTAACAATTCCTAAAGAACAAGAGAACCGAGTCATATTTAGAAGACAAAACTCTTTTGTCAAAATTCCTGGCAACACAGATAAGACAATCGAGCAACCCTGAGGGAGTCTTGCTGGCCTCCATGAATGAGAAGCAATGTTTTAAAAGATGCTGGAGGGCCCATTTTTGCAAAAGTCAAGCTATGATTGAAAACAAAATGAGCCTTCAGGCACCAAAACACATACATTAATTAATTAGAGTTAGTCTTCCTCCACTAGTGCCTATCAATATGTAATTTTCCATTTTGTGCATTTCTCCACTCAAAGCATTCAGTTTTTCAGTTTCACAAAAGATCCAAAACAGAAAGCAAATACTCAAAGCATTTGCCTCCCAATTACTCTTGAATCTATAGATGGATGACATGTTGCATTTGTTTTAAATGAAGGCTTCAGTTTGGCTTAGTCAAATTTCTACCTCGTGTTTTGTTTCGTGCCATCGTTAGGCCTATTTCCTGGGCTTTAACTGCTTCTACAACCACTATAGTTCTCATTTTCATAAGTCAGAGCTGACTGAACACTTGCTGAGAGCAGAAAATCCCTGTGTCAGAGTGTGAAAGTAGTTGCATTAGGGTTAAACACTTCTAAAAAAGAATCTGAAAGTCTTCAGCAATGCGTTGAGCCGCAGACAGAAGCTCATGCTGGAGTCTACACATGGATGTGAAACTTTAAATGTGTTGAGGCAGAAAAAAAAAATCCGAAGACACCTGTACAGTATGTTTTAAAGAGAAGGCTTGTGGGCAGGGTTGAAGAGAAACAGTCTAATGCTTCATTTGACTCCACAGTACACCTCTGACCAAGAGAAAGTGCACGGTGTACAATTTCAACTTTTAAAGCTGAAGTGGCGCCACTAGAACATAATGGCAAAAATAATGATTGTTTTCAAAAACGTCTTCCAAAGAATGCCCCTTTTTTGCTACACTTCACAAAACACTTTCAGAAAATGAGCAGAAAACTGCTGGATCTTTACTTAGATCGGTACTGCTAGGACACTTCCCTTTTTTGAAGCCTTTCAAACATGTTCAGACAGAGTTCAAAACTTGATCGGCACTTTGTGATACTTCACAAAACACAGCTATCAGCATCTACCATACCGTGATCTTATCACATGAAATGGAGTGCATTTTGCAATTCTGAAATCATGAAACATACTCAGCAGAACTGCCAAGAGACAAGTGATGTGTCTTATGTTGCGTCAAACTCAGTGCCAGTAAGGGCTTGACAGGGCAAACATATAGCAATAACTGACACTAAAATACCTGCATTAACATAATAAAAAAAGACATTTTACACATTTCACAAATACATATTGAAGTCAAAGACATACTTGCTGGGACACCACAGATAACCAATACAACAACTACAGCTAGTCACTCAGTGGAAAGTTCTATTTAGGCCTGTGGAGTGAGCCTAATTTCTTCTCTTTCTCCATATAAGGAGACATTTTTTGCGAGGAAAAAAGGGTTCCATTATCACTCTGCAGAGGCTGTCCCAGAGTCCTTGTTGGCATAATTTCATTAGTATGGAGATCTAAGAATAGTCAAGAGACTAAGAGTAGACCATGGACTAGAACCTCAGTGTGTGACTTTCAGCTCAAACATGAACGATTACTGATGCACAGCATGCAAACACACTGTACAAAAGAAAACACTGCATTTGATCGTAAACTTGAACAGACTTAAATGAATCAACACACCGAGATGCCCATGATTAAATAATCTGATGTTTTTATGAATGAGATTTTGAAAAAAACTAAATAAAATACTTTTAAGTTGCTGCAAGTTACAACGTTTTGAAATGCCTGGAATGGCATGCCTCCAAGTTTGTTTCTGACAACTGGACAGTTGATGCCGCAGGCTGTCATCTCCACATGAATAATCTATGTATACAATCTTCAGGGCTTAGTTTCATCCAAAAACCCTGAGGGCCTCTGCCGTCTACTCTTAATTCAAGCAACAGAGATAATTAATTGATTTAATTAGACACCTCTAATTAAAGAAGGCATCATTAAAAAGCAACACCCCGAAAGAGATCACATTTAAGTTTATTTATCTCATTTTCTTAGGCATTCGCAATCTCTCAAGCACATCATTTGCTGAAACAGGCATTTTCCTTGTGCTGCTGAATGCCCAATGGAGCCAATTTAACTGAGAACGTACATATGTTTGATTAGACAATCCACTGCCAGATGGTGATCCCTAACCACAAAACTAAGTGCCACTATCACTAATGACAGCAACCAACAGTCCAAAAGCAATGGAAGCTTTAATGTCCCCCTGTAGTGAAAACCAATTTTTTTATGTTGTTTATTTGTCTATGTGGTGTTTTTAATATGCTTTTAGACAAACCATGTGCCAATCCATTAATCAACACCATTGCTGAGTATTTTCTCCTTAAAACTGTAATTTCCAAAAGGCTGACCCAGAATTGCGGTTTGAAACAGCCCTTGGTTTGCTACATCGCAAACCAATAATCAATCACGTCAAGGGATCGATTCCTATCACTAGCATCCAAAATTATACAATTTTTAATACAAAACTAAAAATAAATTACAGCAAAAAACCTGGAGTCAGACCCACCTCTCCCACATCGGCTACAACAAACGGCTGCATTTGAGTCTTCAAGGCTTTTTAGGACACAACATCATCAAGTAAGTAACTTTAACGAATGTAACAATATTCACTGTAGTTGGCTAGAATAGTAGTAATAGTAGAATAGTAGTTTTATCAGTCATTATCCGTATATGCCACTGTTTCGCATTTACTACAGTTCAGTGGATCAGGAGGCACTGGCTGGTGTGACTCAGTGGAGGCGCGAATAATTTGCATATTCATAGATCAGCGTATAGTAAATGAGGCAAGGGTGTTGAGTTACATTCAAGAAAAAACATTCAAATATGTAATTTTGATGATCAAAGATAAGTTTTAAGAGATAAAATATTTGACTACCGGGGGACTTTAAAGTCTAAAGATACACATATTTAAAGGGTTAGTTCACCCAAAAAATTAAAATTAGCTTGTGTTTTACTCACCCTCTAGGCATCCTAGGTGTATATGACTTTCTTCTTTCAGATGAATCCAGTCAGAGTTATATTAAAAGTTAACTATTAACTATTACTATTATTATTATTATTATTCTTCTTTCAGATGAATAAGTCGTGCCTAATGGTTAAATAACTCCCAATCGAAGGGTTGTCATCGAGTGCGGGTCAGCAGGAATTGTGGGTGGGGGGAGTGAATGAACAGCGCTCTCTCCACCCTCAATACCAGTAGGTGCCCATCAAATGAACCCCAAAGCATAAATGGCTGCCCACTGCTCCGGGTGTGTGTTCACATGCACTTCGGATGGGGTTAAATGCAGAGCACAAATTCTGAGTATGGGTCACCATACTTGGCTGAATGTCACGTCACTTTCACTTTCACTTTTTTTTAACTATTCTAAGCTCTATCATTGCAGTCAGCGGGTGTTGCAGTTGAACAGTCCAGTCAAGTCATCAAATAAAGCATGTCCATCCATAATAAAACACGGCTCCGGGGGTCGAATAAAGGCCTCCTGTAGCGAATCCATGTGTTTTTGTAAGAAAAATATCCATATTTCAAAAGTAATAAACACTTTTCTCTCACTTCCGGTATCTGTGGTATGCGAGAGCCATTCCGGCGGATGATGCAGGACGTCGACGTTGCGTGATTAGTGACGAATGTAGAGAGAGAACAAAACAAAACAGCGGTCACGAATTAGAAGTGCAAACCGAGGATTTGCAAAGAAAAATGACGGAGGATTTCGTTTCAAAACTTTGCTTCCTTTGCTCCTATAAACAAACTCACGAGACCAGTATATACAGAGCTGGGTAGTAATGGATTACATGTAATCTGGATTACGTAATCAGATTCCAAAACTCAATTACTTGTAATTAGAGTAAACTACTTTTTAAAACACTCGTAATCAGACTACAGTTACTTTTTTATGGATTACTACATATTATTTACACAATGGTAATAAGTTGTTTACAAATCATTGATTCTCCTAAATTTCCTTATTTTTAACATTTATATTTTTTCATAATAAACCTGCCGCTAATATACGTTTGTGATTCTTCGAGTTTTTCCGGCGGAGAGGGGGAGGGGTGTCAGAATCTCGCTCAGAAGAAATCAGCAACAAGATAATGGAAAATGGAGGGGAACGCAGCCTTTAATCACTGGATGTACTGACATCGTTTCATTAAAAAAAAAAAAGGAAAAAAGGAAAAATGTCACTGTTCAGTGTAAGCTCTGCCTACCAAGGGTTAATTTGCTGTCCACTGAAATCTTTGACCTAGCAAAGTTATTGTTGGGAATTTCCTGTTCTTTAATATATTTTTTGAAATGTTGATTTTTCTTCATTGTTACTACCTTATGCACTTCAGGTGAAATTGCTGATTTGAGATTATTTGAGATGCTGATTTGAGATGATTTGTTGCTGATTTGAGATGAAATATTTTACTTAGAAATGGTCTTTTATATATATATAAAATGCTGACTGCAATGATAGAGCTTGGAATAGCCAGGACAATTTTTAATATAATTCTGACTGGATTCGTCTGAAAGAAGAAAGTCGTATACACCTAGGATGCTTCGACGGTAAGTAAAACACAGTCTAATTTTCAATTTTGGGTGAACTAACCCTTTAAGCTTTATTGGTTCATTATCATTATCCAGCAGTTAGTTGGTTCCTCAAATTTGATTCAGTAGTGATATTTACTGTAAAACTGGGACGTTTCACTCTAGCCTGGACTGGAGTATGCAGAATGGAAGTGGGGCAAGTTTTTCAAAGTGGAAGTCAAAGCATCTACATTTCCTCTCACTTCATTTCATCTACATTTCCTCTTTTTTTTCTCATTAATGTGTGGAGACTGAGAAAATCCCTGTCGCTAAAGTTATGCTATTCCGAACCAGGAACATGCAAATCTTAATTGAACTTTTAGTACTGAGAACAAATGTACAAAAACGGGCATTATTCAGGCTATTAGAACTTGCATTCATGTTGTAATAATGAATATCATCACGACTATGATTACCAGCAGTTTCAGGTCTACAACAGAATCACCGTCATACTGATATTAAGTACAACTGCATGAATGCAAGTGTGACATTGCTTGTAATCCTAAAAAGATAATCATCTTAAACTGGTCAATATACATTTGTTCCCATTATTATTGTGAGCATATATGTTTTTGGGCCACGTGTTGCTGGGCAGGAGTTAAACAAACATGTTACCTTGACAATGTTAGGCTGAGAATCACTGGTGTAGCCTACATCAAAAACATAAATTTACATAAATTTCCAAATAAAACCTGTGCTTAGTCCTAGTCACTGCTTTCCATGATACAATGTCAAAGGAAAGGATGCTGATCTATGAAAGTAGCCTACAGTTTAGGGTAAATTTGGGTTGAGTAATTAATGTCAACATCTCAATTAATAATGCACACAAAGAAACAAACAGAACGTGAAACCTGAATATACCACCAGTCACTTTGGATGAACGTGTCTGCGAAAAGAAGAAATGTAAAAGAGAACAGAGAGGAGAAAAGATGCATTAGACACAGACAGGCTGGGCTACGCAATTTTATGTAATCAAGCATCATATAACAGCAAAAAAAATGAACGGTAACACTGCGAGGAAGTACGATTAATCTCTGGTAACAAAATCAAAAAAAACCCGTGTTAGTTTACGACCGACTCTGTACGAAAGAACCGGTCCACCTTTCCCTGATCTAAACTGGGTCGACGAAAACCAGGTGTCAACACCCGAAGGCGTTCTTTTCGGACGTTCGTACCTTTTCCGTCTTAATTTATCCGGAAACACGCATCTTCAAGAAGACACATGACAGCTTTGTACCCTGAGACCTAACGTTAGCCTCCCACAACACAGCTTTGATTAGTATTCATCTTCTGTATCCAATCTCAACGCTCCCATAAATACATCTCTACAATGAGCAAACAATCTGAATTGATGGGTTACTGCATCAGCAGTAAATCTCATCCCAGTATCCCACAGTTAGCTCTTGATAGCTCTCTAGCTAGCGGACTCTGCACCTCACCACAATAGACGGTGAGGGGGTCGTTGGGTTCACCGGCTGCAGCGGAATCAAAGCGGAGAAACTCACCATCTGGGTCTCCTTATCAGTCTGCTGAAGAGAAAGGGGGTGAGAGATCTGCTGCCCGGTCCGGTCCGCTCACTGTGCGCCAGTCGGTTGAAATCTCATTCGTTTCCTCCGCTGGTCTAAATGATTTGACTTCTCCGACTGAGCTAAATGAACTGTACCAGCACACGCTACGATCATTCGAGCCGTCTAGAGCGCTTGAAGTGCTCCCTCCCACCTCACGCTTTTCAACGGACAGTTTTTTTTTCAGCTGTATGTCGCACGCGATTGGACAGCTCCTCGCGCTCTCCTCCCACCTCAGAATTTCCGTTTATTTTCTGATGAGACTTTTGCAAGAAATAGCGGATTTCGTCTGTTTCTTTCCCGTAGTCGTTAGTGATTAATATATGAGGTAAGTAAGAGGCGATTAAACATTTTTGGCCATCATAATGTATAAAATGATTTTGCTTTGACTATCAGTCTGTACAACTTAATCAATATTGAAGGATTATTAATTCCGTCTTTTCAGTACGGTGCCCGGGAGGTGACATGGTCGGTTAACTTAGTTTTGTCGTGGCCACGACATAACTTGTGGCCATGAGATATTAATTTGTGGGAACGTCATATTAATTTGTGGGAATGTGATTATGTGGTGGTCACGAGATCATTTATATTGTGGCCTCAAGATGCTATGTTGAGGGAACGACATATTCTTATCGTGGCCACAAGTTTAATGTAAACAAACTTGTGTGACCATAGCAACCCAGGATTATCAGCTATAGATAAAACATTTTTATTAACATTAAACATTTAATTTAATATTTCTATATTATTATTATTATTATTATTATTATTACATGAAATTCTTAGAGCTATATTTTTATATTTAAAAAGTGAAAGTGAAAAAGTGCCTTTATTGTTCTATGCTTATTTTCCCCTTTCAATTTGTGTATTGCTTTACGTAGTTAACGTTTTTTATAATTATGCTAGTATTTGCTAACCTACCATATATTTTGCAAATAAACACCTGACAATTATGCCAATACAGTTTTGACTTTATGATTGTATTTGTGCCCATGTGTGATGATAAATGAGCTGTTGTGTTTTCATTTACAAATGAAACTACATGAATGATTAATTCCTCAACAAAACATTATAGTATTTATAATTACAGTCTATTAATTAGCTGAAATAAAATGAAATATATGTTAAAGTTAAACTGCATTCCAGCAAAAATTCCAGTCAGCATAATCAGAGCTTCATTGGCATGTCGAGCATTTACAGTAAGCTATTATACAAAAGTATTCAAAACATTAAGTAAAGAGATCGGAATGAAGGGAGAAAATGTATATAAACAAAACTAAAAATATAACCAATAATAATAATAATAATAATAATAATAATACGCTAATAATAATAATAATAATACTAATAATAATATACATATATTACGGGAAATAGACAATCAGTTAATGGACTTACAAGACTGTAGGATGGATAAAAATGTTTTTTGTAGGCCTATTTTATATTATGCACTATGTAACATTTATTCATGATAAACATGTAATACATGTAATACAGTCCAGTAGCCAAGGCCTATGGTTAATATAATAATTTAATAATGTAATAAGTTCTATAATAAATAATATGATAATTTCTTTATTCAAAATAAAATATAAATGAATCCATCTCTGATAATCTTGGGTTGTTATGGTCAAGCAGGTTTGTTTACACATTAAACTTGTGGCCACAGGAAAAATGTTGTTCCCTCAACATAAGTTGTGGCCACGAGAAATGGATTCCCTCAACATAGCATCTCGAGGCCACGACATAAGGATGTCGTTACCTCGACAAAATTATCTCATGGCCACAACATAATGTCAGGTTCCCACGAGTTAATATGACATTCCCACAATTAATATCTCGTGCCCATGACATATTATCACGTTCCCACAAGTTATGTCGTGGCCACAACAAAACTAATGAACCGACCATGTCACCTCCCGGGCACCTTATTCCAGACCTCTATGGCTTTCTTTTCTTTGCAGCATTTAAGGAAATTTTGCAGAATCGTGCATAATCTTGTATATTTTTTTTTCATGCAGTGACTGTTCAGGGGCTGTCAACCTTCAAAAATGACAAATACCATCAAAGCCTTGTAAATCAGGCCATGCAACTCATGTGTAACATTCCAAGTCTTCTGAAGTCATAGTAGAACAGAGAAGAACATGAAATTGTTACATTAAAAATATTGGTAGATTTAGACCATGTCATACTAATTTGTTGCTAAAAAAATTTATTTAAAAGTTAAAGAGCAAACTAACAAATCTTTGGTATAAGGAGAGAGTGATAGAAACATGAAGACCTCATTAGTGATCAACTAGTGAGTGGTGACGCTGGCTTATTGAAAACAGATAGAGGTGAAAAGTAACTAATTACAAATATTTTTGTTACAGTATTTGAGTACATTTTTCTACTTTGAGTATAATTAAATTGTGATACTTTTACTTGAGTTTTATATTTGTTATGTTTTTAATTTAGTTGAGTTTATTTTTGAATAAAAGTAAAGTGTTCAACTTAGATAAAGTAACCTGACAAAGGCTCTGCTGATGGAGAAGAGCGAGCCGGCATTTGACGGGCACTTTTCAAACTCCTGACTGACTCGGGTGCAAAACCAATCAAAACTTCCAGTTCAGCTGTGGTGGTGGGCCGTTCAAATCACATTATGCTTTGACTGTCAATCACCTGCATAGTCGTTTTGAATCAGCATCATTAGTGTGACCGTACTCAAGACCCGAATTTTGAAGCCTCCCCGATAACAGGCTTTCAACTAAATGAAAAGGACAAGCAGAGACCAAACCACAGGCTACAATTTTATTTCTCAATTAAAACACCTTGAGCTCAACATCAATAAAAAAACAAAAAAAAAAAACAACGTTAATCAATGTGAATGAATCAGCCCAATGGGCTTCGTTAGTCAGTTCACATGGGTCAACCACCCTTACACTGGCCAAACACACACGAGGAAAAGAAATCTAATACACAAAGAAACAGTCCACAAAAACAGATAGACTTAACAAGGAGGTTTCTTTCTTTGGAATTATGTCTTGGCATAACACATTTCACTGCTCCATGATAAAACAATACAAAAACACTTAAAACCAATCAAAACCAAAAGTACAATAATGTAAACCCACTCCACATCAACCAAATAAAACAAAACCAGAAAGAACAAAAATAAATAAACCACAATCTCAACTACGTAATGGAGCAGCATCAATGTGAAACAAGACAAAGAAATACAACCAACCCAAATAATATAAACTAAATAAATTGGTTAATAAACAAAACCTAATAAATAAAATACAATGAAGCAACTTGAACTGAAACAAACTCAATTCCAATCAAACTCCATTGCACACACACTTAAAGGGATAGTTCACCCAAAAATGAAAATTATGTCATTAATGACTCACCCTCATGTCGTTCCAAACCCGTGAGACCTCCGTTCATCTTCGGAACACAGTATAAGATATTTTAGATTTAGTCCGAGAGCTTTCTGTCCCTCCATTGAGAATGTATGTACGGTATACTGTCCACGTCCAGAAAGGTAATAAAAACATCTTCAAAGTAGTCCATGTGACATCAGAGGGTCCGTTAGAATTTTTTGAAGCATCGCAAATACATTTTGGTCCAAAAATATCAAAAACTACGACTTTATTCAGCATTGACTTCTCTCCCGGGTCTGTTATGAGCGCGTTCACAACGCTGCAGTTTAGTGATATCCGGTTCGCGAACGAATCACTCGATGTAACCGGATCTTCTTGAACCAGTTCACCAAATCGAACTGAATCGTTTGAAACGGTTCGCGTCAACAATAAGCATTAATCCACAAATGACTCAAACATTTCATTTTCTCAAACAGTACACTGACTGAACCGAGCCAGATAACAAATGAAACATTGACTCGTTCTCGAGTCAAGAACCGGTTGCATCGGTTTTCGGATCACCGGTAGTGATGGGAAGTTCTGTTCTTCTCCGCGAACCGGTTCTTTCGTACAGTTTGATTCAATAAACCGGTTGCCGAAAACGGTTCACCAGTTCTTTTGCACTCGACGTAATGACTTCATTGGCGATGATTGCCCTTGATTCAAGCCTTCGGTTTACCCGCGCTCATAACATTAGCACAGAATCAGTTCAGAATCAATCACCAAAAGAACCAGTTCGGTTCAGACGCGCTGTGTGTCAGTCTGAATCACGCATGCGCAGTATCATCAGCTCCTCGGTTCTCGAACCGGACGCGTCCGACAGAAACGGTTCTTGACTCGAGAACGAGTCAATGTTTCGTTCGTTATCTGGCTCGGTTCAGTCAGTGTACTGTTTGAGTAAATGAATTACTCCGGGATATTGGTTTATTTGAACTCAGAGGGAGTGTCAGCCATGTTAAAAAAGTTAACAGCTTAAGTCATTTGTGGATTAATGCTTATTGTTGACGCGAACCGTTTCAAACGGTTCAGTTCGATTTGGTGAACTGGTTCAAAAAGATCCGGTTACATCGAGTGATTCGTTCGCGAACCGGATATCACTAAACTGCAGTTTAGTATACATAACAGACCCGGGAGAGAAGTCAATGCTGAATAAAGTCGTAGTTTTTGATATTTTTGGACCAAAATGTATTTTCGATGCTTCTAAAAATTCTAACGGACCCTCTGATGTCACATGGACTACTTTGAAGATGTTTTTATTACCTTTCTGGACGTGGACAGTATACCGTACATACATTCTCAATGGAGGGACAGAAAGCTCTCGGACTAAATCTAAAATATCTTACACTGTGTTCCGAAGATGAACGGAGGTCTCACGGGTTTGGAACGACATGAGGGTGAGTCATTAATGACATAATTTTCATTTTTGGGTGAACTATCCCTTTAAAATACACAAAACAAACAAACACGATGGAGTTACCAGCGAACACCAGGTGGCACCAGAATCAAAGGACACGGTCTTACAGCGCATCCAACGCGAATGTTATACAGGCGACAGCGAAGACGTTCAGTGCAATCGCGTGCGGACAAAAATCCTGCGTCCCAAAACTGGAAACGGCATTTAAGCCACAGCAAAGCAGCAGCTAGCAACTTCTGAAAAACAAATAAAGATGTTTTCATTTACTTCCTCCCCACTCCTCTCCCATTTTAAAAATCAAACAAATAGGGGAAGGGAAAAATAAAATTACCTTTGACGTGCATAACACTCACATGCTCACTAGCAATGCCCGAACGTAACCGACTAATCTAAAATTACGCCAAACAAGCACATTAAATCAAGCATGTGAATTAAGTTAAATTCCCACAAACACGTGTATTAGGTTTCTATAATTCCCTTCCATCTATAATTCTCCAGCTGAACAAAACCTACCTTTACCGAGGAGTGAAGGAGATACAAGACCTACGCAAACATGTCACATCGATACAAAGTCATGAGGAAACTACATCTCACCTGTGTCTATATAGCTTCGTGATTACCTGACGTACCCACCCACCTTATGCAATCAGTGCGCCATTTTTAAAGGGGCCATGCAGACTATTATTAAAGGGGCAATCCCACTACATTAGCATTTCAGTATTTTAGTGAGTGTGAGCTATGCTCTAATTTTAAATCATAATTTTGTCAGCTCCTGAAATGGGCCATACCATCGATATTACACTCGGTTTAAACCAACAACATGTATTCTAAACCAACAACATGTATGTTAGACCCTATTCCATCTAAGCTCCTAAAAGAGGTGCTTCCAGAAGTCATAGATCCTCTTCTGACTATTATTAATTCCTCATTGTTATTAGGGTATGTCCCCAAAACCTTCAAACTGGCTGTTATTAAGCCTCTCATCAAAAAACCACAACTTGACCCCAAAGAACTAGTTAATTATAGACTGATCTCGAATCTCCCTTTTCTTTCCAAGATACTAGAAAAGGTAGTATCCTCACAATTATATTCCTTCTTAGAGAAAAATGGCATCTGTGAGGATTTCCAGTCAGGATTTAGACCGTATCATAGTACTGAGACTGCTCTCCTTAGAGTTACAAATGACCTGCTCTTATCATCTGATCGTGGTTGTATCTCTCTATTAGTGCTATTGGATCTTAGTGCTGCGTTCGACACTATTGACCACACTATTCTTTTGCATAGACTAGAACACTTTGTTTGCATTAATGGAAGTGCATTAGCATGGTTTAAATCGTACTTATATGACCATCATCAATTTGTAGCAGTGATTGAATAGGTATCATATTGATCACAAGTGCAGTATGGAGTACCGCAAGGCTCAGTACTAGGGCCGTTACTCTTCACGCTTTACATGTTACCCTTGGGAGATATCATCAGGAAACACGGTGTTAGCTTTCACTGTTATGCTGATGATATTCAGCTCTATATTTCTTCGTGGCCCAGTGAAACATACCAATTTGAAAAAATCTAACGGAATGCATAGTCGACATAAAAAACTGGATGACAAGTAATTTCTTACTGCTAAATTCTGAAAAAACAGAGGTGTTAATTATAGGGCCTAAAAGCTCTGCATGTAATGACCTAGAACGCTGTCTAAGCCTTGATGGCTGCTCTGTCAATTCTTCGTCATCAGTTAGGAACCTAGGTGTGCTATTTGATAGCAACCTTTCCTTAGAAAGCCACGTTTCTAGCATTTGTAAAACTGCATTTTTCCATCTCAAAAATATATCTAAATTACGGCCTATGCTCTCAATGTCAAATGCAGAACTGTTAATCCATGCGTTTATGACCCCAAGGTTAGATTATTGTAATGCTTTATTGGGTGGTTGTTCTGCACGCTTAGTAAACAAACTCCAGTTAGTCCAAAATGCAGCAGCTAGAGTTCTTACTAGAACCAGGAAGTATGATCATATTAGCCCAGTCTTGTCAACACTGCACTGGCTCCCTATCAAACATCGTATAGCATTTTAAAATCTTGCTTATTACTTATAAAGCCCTGAATGGTTTAGCACCTCAGTATTTGAACGAGCTCTTGTTACATTATAGTCCTCCACGTCCGCTCCGTTCTCAAAACTCTGGCAATTTGATAATACCTAGAATATCAAAGTCAACTGCGGGCGGCAGATCCTTCTCCTATTTAGCGCCCAAACTCTGGAATTAACCTACCTAACATTGTTCGGGAGGCAGACACACTCTTGCAGTTTAAATCTAGATTAAAGACCCATCTCTTTAACCTGGCTTACACATAACATACTAATACACTTCTAATATCCAAATCCGTTAAAGGATTTTTAGGCTGCATTAATTAGGTAAACCAGAACCGGGAACACTTCCCATAACACCCGATGTACTTGCTATATCGTTAGAAGAATGGCATCTACACTCATATTAGTCTGTTTCTCTCTTATTCAGAGGTCACCGTAGCCACCAGATCCAGTCTGTATCCAAGTCAGAGGGTCACTGCAGTCACCCGGATCCAGTATGTATCCAGCCCAGATGGTGGATTAGCACCTAGAAAGGACCTCTACAGCCCTGAAAGACAGCGTAGACCAGGACTAGAGCCCCAGATACAGATCCCTGTAAAGACCTTGTCTCAGACGACCACCGGGACAAGACCACAGGAAACAGATGATTCTTCTGCACAATCTGACTTTGCTGCAGCCTGGAATTGAACTGCTGGTTTCGTCTGGTCAGAGGAGAACTGGCCCCCCAACTGAGCCTGGTTTCTCCCAAGGTTTTTTTCCCATTCTGTCACCGATGGAGTTTTGGTTCCTTGCCGCTGTCGCCTCTGGCTTGCTTAGTTGGGGACACTTCATTTACAGCGATATTGTTGACTTGATTGCAAATTATTGCACAGATACTATTTAAACTGAACTGAGCTGCATGATGACATCACCGAATTCAATGATGAACTGCCTTTAACTGTCATTTTGCATTATTGACACTGTTTTCCTAATTAATGTTGTTCAGTTGCTTTGACGCAATCTTTTTAGTTTAAAGCGCTATATAAATAAAGATGACTTGACTTGACTTGATAGAAGGACACAGTTATTGCATGGATGGAGCAAGAACAATGAAAGTGTCTAAAATGAACATGAACATACTGTAGTTCAGTTGAATGGTAAAAATTGCCCTCTTTAAAGGGATAGTTCACCCAAAAATGAAAATTTGATGTTTATCTGCTTACCCCCAGGGCATCCAAGATCCTGGTGGCTTTGTTTCTTCAGTAGAACAGAAATTTTGATTTTTAGCTCCAGTCGTTGCAGTCTCTCAGTCGTACAATGCATGGCAAATGGTAACAGAATCTATGAGAGTAAAAAAAACATGCACAGACAAATCCATATTAAACCCTGCGGCTCAATATGGATTGCCCGCTTTCGTGACGATACATTGATGTGTAAAGACACAAAACGATCAGTCTGTGCAAGAAACTGGACAGTATTTATTTAGTTTTTTTTACCTCTGATAAACACAATGTCCGAACTGTTAGAACTCTTGTGAACGTGCTTCACAGCAGCCTGCATCATTTTCCTCTTGTTGCTTTATGGCGGATCGCAGACTTATAAGTACATTACTGCCACCTATATCTCAAACGGCCCATTAACACTCTGTCTACAATCTCAATTAGGAGTGTCAATGGTCCACTTGAGAGATAGGTGGCAGTAATGCACTTATAAGTCTGCAATCCGCCATAAAGCCACAAGAAGAAGATGATGCCTCAGGCGTCTGCTGCTGTGAATGCACATTCACAAGAGTTCTAACAGTTCGGACATTGGGTGAATCAGAGGTAAAAAAAAGAAAAAAAAAAAAGAAGAAGATATAAATACTGTTCAGTTTCTTGCACAGACCAATCGTTTTGTGTCTTTACACAATTGTACGACTGAGAGACTGCAACGCCTGAAGCTAAAAATCATAATTTGTGTTCTACTGAAGAAACAAAGTCACCTGCATCTTGGATGCCCTGGGGGTAAGCAGATAAACATCAAATTTTCATTTTTGGGTGAACTATTGCTTTAACAGTGCAGTTAAACTAAATGTATGTTGCTAAAATAACCTCAATATTAACAACACCATTGCAATAAGAGCGCAGGCATTTTACATGCATCTGGCTGATAGATCAACCATTTATCTGTCAATCAGATGCATTTAAAATCACTTATTCTGTGTGTGCGCTTTGGATGTGTGAGCACATGGGCGTAAAAACAAGATAGTCTATTTATGACTGGACGATTTATTCATATCCAAAACAAGACGATATTGACATTACGGAGCGCTTAACACTCTCATGTTGTGCATGTTTCATTCATACTCGAAGCCAGAGGGCGCTCTCACGCAGAAAGTTCAAAACGGCCCAGAAGAAGTAATAACTTGTGACATGCAGGAAATCCCTAATTACTTCTGACACTGTCTGTTGTTCAGAAGTGGCTTGACACAAGGAATGCGACAGCTGAAACCCATGTCTTGCATACGTCTTTGTGTAGTGGTTCTTGAAGCACTGACTCCAGCTGCAGTCCACTCTTTGTGAATCTCCCTCACATTTTTGAATGGGTTTTGTTTCACAATCCTCTCCAGGGTGCGGTTATCCCTATTGCTTGTACACTTTTTTCTACCAGATCTTTTCCTTCCCTTCGTCTCTCTATTAATGTGCTTGGACACAGAGCTCTGTGAACAGCCAGCATCTTTTGCAATGACCTTTTGTGTCTTGCCCTCCTTGTGCAAGGTGTCAATGGTCATCTTTTGGACAACTGTCAAGTCAGCAGTCTTCCCTATGATTGTGTAGCCTACAGAACTAGACTGAGAGACCATTTAAAGGCCTTTGCAGGTGTTTTGAGTTAATTAGCTGATTAGAGTGTGGCACCAGGTGTCTTCAATATTGAACCTTTTCATAATCATCAAAATTAAAAGAAATAAACATTTGAAATATATCAGTCTGTGTGTAATGAATGAATATAATATACAAGTTTCACTTTTTGAATGGAATTAGTGAAATAAATCAACTTTTTGATGATATTCTAATTATATGACCAGCACCTGTATGAATCAGTGGCGGCTTGTGGGTTTTAAAATAGAAGAGGCACACTAATTGTATTGGTCTGGGATCCCTGCCGATTATTATTATTATTATTATTATTATTATTATTATTTGCTTAACCACTTTAAAATGGCTTTTTGGTTGCTTTTAGTCAGAAAAGTTAAGAAAATGACAAACATACAACAAGATAATAACTTTGTATTGCAATTGGGTGTTTGTTGTTTTCCACATTTCATCAGTCAAAGCAAAGCATCTCTATCTGCAGGTTATTCAGCTGTAGTGATATCTGATGCATTTGTCCATATAAGTGATTTCCTGGGTCTCACTTGTGAAACAGACATTAAAGTACATTAGTTTTAGGGTAAGGGTTAACCCTGCTCAATAATGCTCACATTGTCTCAATTTCAGTAAAAATAGAAAAATAATACTAAAGTACTTTGTAATGCAGTAACTTGAATAGTTTTTCAGCAAAGTACCTTTTTTTTTTTTTTACAATTAAGTCATTATTTTTCAGTACTTGTACTCAAGTAAATTATTCCTTAAGTAGCAATACTTTTACTTCAGTACAATTTCTTAGTACTCTTTCCACCATTATTTAGGGTGCATAATTTTCATTGTAGCTGGTGCCTGTTCATGGGGCGGGTGGGGGGTCTCTTGTTTTTTTGGAGTTTGTGTATAGTATATTTTTGTATACATTTTGTGAGACTTATTTTTGTTTATATAAATAAAATTATTAAAAAAAGAAAAAAAATTTTGCACTCTTGAAGGGCACGTCATTTGTAGGGTTGTTCCAAACAAAAGTGAAAAACTGAATCCCTTCTCAAAGGGCCCTTCCAGAAGTCTGTTAGCAAAGGGAACATGCGATGGTCACTTCACCAAAATGATTTCCGTCTGTGATCATGTGATCTGCGGTTAGGAGATCTTGCGATGCTTTTTAAAGCAAAGACGGGGTTGATTTCAACTTCACAAATAGAATAGGCTAATTAAATGTCCATTTTAAATGCAAGACAATATTTTTCATCACTGATAGAAATATGATTTAAGATGGTAGTGCAAGCAAGGTTAGTTTTAAAAAGTTTAAAAGTAAAGACAATATTTGAATATAAGAAATGACAAACTTGACAAATTTCTGGTCTTTTATAAAAAGAAAACCAAGTAATCAATTACAAAAGTGTTATAAAATTAAATTATAATTTTCCTTATTCTCAATTATTTATATTCATGATTACTATTTGTACATGCTCTACATTTTTGTTTCCATGTAATTTGCAATTCGTGTAATTTTATTCTTGAGGCAGATTTGTTACGTGACAGCATTAAAGTTTCTTAAGGGTCAAGATCAAATTGCCTGCAAATCTTGCACTCCATCAAGTCCCTCCCATAATAACTGTTGGCTGTCCCCATATTAGTATGGTACTCTTGTAATAGTAGCAGTGGGGGGCAGATTTTAAATAGCAGTTCCACTTAAAGATGCAATCCAAATCCAGTTTGGTGTAAGTTTGCAGACCTGTTGCTATGACAGCAAGTCCAGGATGAGTGTCAAAGAACCAAATCAATCAAATCCAGCCAACAGAGTTAGCAACGTACAAAGAACAGTCCCCAGGGGTCTCCAACTCTGCTCCTTGAGAAAAGTTTCATCCTGCTGGTTTTAGCTCCAACCCCAATTAAACAAAGAACCAGCTCAAGGCATTCCAGGTTACTTCTAGGCAGGTTTGTTGAACTGAAGTCTGCAGGATGGTAGCTCTCCAGGAGCAGGGTTGGAGATCCCTGCACTACACTAGTATGGGGGTTAAAGACTGCTCATGCTTCCTAGCACCTAAAAACAAGTCATTAGCCCTGAAATATAGCCATCAGACTGAAGTTGCAGACAAACTCAAAAAGTATGATAAATATGATTTTATTTTGCCATTGCGCTTGTTACATTGGACCAAAACGGTCCTTGACTCTGATGGGTCCAACAACTGCTCTGTTCCATTGCAGATCTGCAGAAGAGAAATAGTGAAAACACTACAAAAGTATGACCATACAGTCTACACACTCCCCCTTTGTAAAATTTAATCACATGCCTTTAAGCTGATCACTTCCACTCCTAATGCCACAGGTTGCATCACAGCAGCCGCACACCTGATCATCCCCATCCGCAGACACCCAACTGTCATATAAACCAAGCATTAGATTCTCACACCATTAGTAGGGTACATTAATTCAGTGGCAACATACCGATTAGCAGAGAAGGAGCAAGCTTTCTGCTCAACATTAGTAGGAGTGGATGCTGCAGCCACCTTGAGAACACAAGTGATATAGACCTACAAAAAGAGAGAGTTTACTTGTACACTCCATCCAAACATGCACCCAAACAGCTAATTCATATACATACAAATCCACTGATCTCTTCTTGGAATCTAAATGCCTCCAGCTGAAACTGCAGCGTGTCAATTTGTGTCCGGGGCATGAATTGAGACCTAGAGCCTGTGAGCTTGGCATCAACTAGGCACCTACAGAATGTTTGGAAGGGAAAAGAAACCTTCAGACCTTACATGACACCACAAGTGAATAGTACATGAAGGACCTTGTCTTACCCATTGTTCTCAATAAAGGAGTATCTGGGGATAGCACTTGTATCAGGGACTGAAGTAGCCACACAGCTGTCCACAAACACACGAAGAGGAACATGGTTATATGACCTCACTGAAGCCTCAATATTAATGAAATCTCCCAAGTAATACTGGTTAGAAGGTCGCTCAAATCTCCAGTCATCTGCAAAGAAAGAATTTTAGCCCAGGTTCACAAGCACTGGCATATTACAAACACATACATTATACCAACCAGTCATGAGCCTGAGGGAGAAAACCAAAAGTTCCTCTGCAACTAGAGTAGTGGCATATGGGATCCAAGCAGGCATTAAGGCATCACTACTCACATTATGCACTCTATAAAAGAGACAGACAGTCACTTTTTACAGTGCATATTAGCACATCCAGTAATCCTGAATTCAGCCATTACCTTGGATAATGACACTCAATACCAACTACCGCACCACTGCTTCTGACAATAGGACCACCATTTGAAGACGGTTTTGGGGTGTAGATGATGGAGAACGTATAGATGAGTTCATCCTCAGTCACCTAAACAGAAAAAGATTAGAACATTTGCAGTGGAGAAAAAAAAAAAAAAAAAAGATTTTGCAATCAAACCTTACCAACGACATGCTGCCACATCCATGCAGTTCTGACTCAAAGATGAGCACTTGAGCAGAAGGACCCTCTCCAGTTGCAGTACAACCTCCCAGTGTAAAAGCAGAGGGCATTAGTAGTTGTCCAGTGCCAAAGAAGTCTTTCAACACTTCCACATATATTGAATTCTCTCTGCACTGAGCTGCTACACTGTTGGCAGGGACAGGATGACGCAACTCAAAAGGAACACTTGGCTGCTGTGGTTCTTCTGGAAGTCTTGGAAAACTCCATGTCAGTTTCGCTACTGGACCCAGCAACAGCTCTTTTGACTGAACACCCAAAACATCTTGAGAAGGTTTTCCAAAGTCACTCCTGGCTGGTGTCTGGACAGGAAACCTTTGCGGTGCAAATAAAGGATTACTGGGGTTAAATCTCTGGGGAACCTGAGGGATCCTGTTTTCAATCCATTTAGGAGCTGAGGACTGTTTATGTGTTGATTCTCCTCGCCATTGTGCTTCAGACAAGCAAAATGCAAGAATAGCCACCAAGCCAAAACAAATGTGCCTCAGCCCCATAGTCAGAAACCTTCAGATCCTTAAAACTAAACCTCCATCATTTCCTTTATGTATAGTAGTTAGATTAGCTTGGTTCCACCTCTCTAGCATCAAGCATAATCATTGACCGGACTTGTTAACTTACTTACACATCATGCCACAGGTGAAAATCATTGAGTCATCATCAATAAAAGGGAACCGTGAGTGTTTTGTGTTCTTAAATGGCATTTAAAAACAACTTTGATTAATATAATCATAGCGATTAAATCAAAACTTTAGACTCAACTTGCCTAAAGGAATGTTACAAACTAATTAATTATTGTGCACTTTAATTCACATTATGAATACTTAATATAATAAACTGAACATACTAAAATAAAAAAAATGTCATTCTTCAAGCCATGTTATTCTCCCCACAGAAGTTAAGTTACAAACTATTACAAATAAAATTATTGTTTCAATACAGTTTTGCAGTGTGTTTCTAATTTTAATGAATCATTCATGTTGCATCCGAAAAAAAAAATTAAATCACTGGATGCAATGATCATATAAGTGTATATACATAGCATCGCTATACAAATGCTCAATGTTGGAACACATATATTAGAAATTATATGCTTAAGGCACATTATATAAAATCATACTGTTACATATAAGAATATTTACCATACATTGTAAAACAACTGACTTGTCATGAATTAAATTACATAGATGGACCATATTTACAAGTCAAACGTTAACTAACCAACACTCAGCCTCCAAATGGCAGAATATACAGTTTCATCAGGATTTAGTAACTGACAGCATTAACAAGAATCAACACAGATGTATGACATTCAGTTACAGAGCAATTTGCACTATATATTGTTACTTAAGACTAGATTGCAAATGAATGTTGAGAAATGGGCTTCAGTGTGCTTTGTCATTGCCTGCAAAAAATGCATTGTGCACACACATAAACCCTCAGTGCTGAAATAGTTCACTACTGCACTTTGTCAAAACAAACACACACACACACACACACACACACACACACACAAAACAGTAAATAGCCAGATGATTGTTTTAAAAACTTTATTCTCAACTTCCACAGGACCACACAGCTATTCAGTGTAACCGCACTGGGTAGTACGTTAACGTTAGCTCAAATGATATATAGGGAATTTTAATAATTAATCAGGAATATGATTAATATATATATCTCGTGTGACAGTTACATTAAAATTACTGAAGATGAAAAATAGGTCAATTGTATATCTCAATAACTCATTACGAGGCACTGTAATTTCTGTATTCCATTCTTCATATCAATTAACGTGATATCTTTTACTGGGAATTAATGCAAATCAAACAGTGGTTTGTCCAGCAAACGGCCAAGATTTACTTATCAACTTTCAATAAAGTTATCACTTCTTATAATTCCAGGAAAAATAGTTTCTGGCCATGAAACCATTCTCCCGTCCTTATAAAATTTAGGTTACTGAAAAGTAACAAATAAGCTTTGTAGCTAAGATCAAACATTTCATTGACTTGTGATGTGAGCATTTTAGACAGAAGCAATTATGAATATATTGGCTTTTAATAATTGAACTAATAATACATCAAACTAAGATTCACACAGAGTAAATATGCGTATAACAATACAAACAGTAAAAACAAATACAATACAAAACGGATAACAATTGAGAGAGAGAGAGAGAGAGAGAGAGAGAGAGAGTGAGTGAAAGGGTTAGCGAGAGAAGGTGAGAGTGAAATAGGCTAGATCAAATGGGATGATCGCCCAGTATGGCAAAATTACATATAGTAACCTTTTGAAAGACAACAAGGAATCAGATCACCTTGAAAAAGGGAATAGACAACCTTAAGCAGCGTTAAAATCTCTATAGGAAATAATATTTGCATGTGGGTATCTTTGTGCCTGCTAAAGACGAGCGTGAGTGTGTCATCTGTTGGAGCTGGGCGTGTTCTCTCGTGTCTTCCGGGGCGAGCAGACTCGCGCGAAGTTTCAAAGGTTCAACGAACGTGGAGTTACCAAAGAAATGATTCAGAGTTCGTTTCCCTCGTGTAGGGAGAGGCGAATATGAGAATAAAACTTAGTTAAGAAAAGAAAAGAAAAACGGAGATGAGAGCTCCCTAAGGAGCCATCGCGACAGACGTTGACGAAACAAAGTAAAGTGCAATGAGAAAGTTCTGTGTCAGTCTCTTATGGAGCGACTGGGTTCACGCCTCTGTTCGCACGAAAACAACCAATGAACGTCCATGATCTGAAGCGGGAAAAATTTCCTTTGTCTCTGGGGAGACACCCACTCGAGTGAGTTATGGTGTTGTCAGAATTCAGCAGTTATATTCCAGCAAGATGGTAATTCCAGAATAATACATTTTACTGTTATTTCCTATGTATGAGTGGTTCGGTCAAAGCAAGACGGTTAAACAGATACCAAGAATGACAGGTAAAGGTAGGAGAAACATAAAGTTACATTCATATGCAGAACTACACACATTTAAAGTTTGATTAACACACGATAAAATTGCAGATACTCCAATTTGATATGGAAGACATCTAAGCACAAAAAGGAAATACAGTCAATACATTTAGAATACATTTACTTTCCTTGTTCCTTACAAGAATTCCTAGCAAGCTGGGCTTTTTCTGTTTCTCCCAGTTGGGTAATAAAGTTTTACGACCTGGTCAGGAATTTAAACCCAGCCCTGCTGGCACCAGGCCGGTCATTCAGCTTGCAGAGAGTTTGATTTACCTGCATGAGTTCAGGGGCTAAAAGCTTTGGGTTTTAGCCAAGGAATGTGCATTGTTTTAGATTCAACGAGCCATGATTCATTAATTCAGAACCAATGAATGAATGTACGCTACATCAGTTAAATTTGTCCATAGTAATATTCCTTAACACTGATAGGCCCAAAAGAGGTTCTTTCCCACCATAGATCTGAAGAACAAACAAATTGTGAAAAAGCATCTTAAATAACAATTATAATAATAATTGGGGTCTTAGTTTATACCTGTAAGAAGCTGATCACTTCCACTCCTGATGCTACAGGTTGTGTTGCAGCAGCCATACACCTGGTCAGAGTCATCTGCAGAAACCCACCTGCCAAACAAACAATAATTACTTGCACAGCCTCATTTACACTAACATCTTGAGTCTTGGTTAACATACCCATTAGCAGAGAATTAACAAGCTTTCTGCTCACTTGCTCAGGACTTGTTGGGGTGGATTCTGCAGCCACCTTCACAATGCATGTGATGTAGACCTGCAAAGACAGTTGTTAGCACACTATGGCAGCATATCCAGTGGCGTAACTTTGTTTTCAAAAGTGGGTGGGACAGGAGTATGTGTGTGTGTCAAGGTAGTCCCCACAACTGGTGAATTTAACTGTATTCGGATATCTAACAATCCTGAATTTAATCCTTACCTTGGATAGTGACAGTCAACACTAACCACAGCTCCTGACAATAGGACCACCATATGAAGCCCACAGAAACCTACACACATAAAACAACCATAACATCACTATTGGTGTGCTGCCACACCCATACAGTTCCGACTCAAAGATGAGCACTTGAGCAGAAGGATCCTCTCTAGTTGCAATACAGCCTCCCAGTGTAAAAGCAGAGGGCATTAGTAGTTGTCCAGTGCCAAAGTCTTTCAACACTTCCACATATATTGAATTCTCCCTGCATCGAGCTACTACACTCTTGGCAGGAACAGGATAGCGCAACTCAAAAGGAACGTTTGGCTGCGGTGGTTCTTCTGGTAGGCTTGGAAAACTGTCATTTTCGCTACTGGACTCAGCAACAGCTCTTTTGACTGAACACCCAAAACATCTTGAGAAGGCTTTTCATAGTCACTCCTGACAGGCATCCACACTGGAAACCTTTGTGATGCTGGTACAGGACTGTTACGGTCATATTTTGAAGAACTCCAAGAAATCCTGGTTTCAGGCTGCTGCTGCTAGTTGCTTAAGATAAACCAACACCATCCCAAATACTGCTTACCCCATTGGCATTTTTTTTTAAACATTTTCTTTTTAAAGACTTATTTTGCAGTCTCCCTCATTTTGGATGTAACCCAGCTGAATTAACTCCATTGATTAGTTGAGTACTCCATGACTTTAACTGGGTGTGTCCAATAAAGAAATAGACTGGCAGGGAGGCTCCAGGAACAGTTTGAAAACCTCATACACAAGCAGCCCATTGTATTTTCTTTATTAATTAGTCACTACATTCATATTACCACAAATGTTTCACTGGAAGTTTAGTTTACTTTTATTGGTTTGAGAAAAACTTATATCAGGGGTGTCAAACTCTGTCCCTGAAGGGCTTCAGCTCTGCAGAGTTTGGTTTCAATCCTGCTCCAACACAAACCATGTTGGTTTCAGAAAGCCTGAAGGACTCAAATTAGCTGGATCAGGTTTGTTTAAACTGAGTTGAAGCTAAACTCTGGTTCTCCAGGAACTTTGACATCCCATTATTTACGCATGTGTAGATTAACATTCAGAAAGGTTTTAAGGAATTGGGGAGTTTGAACCAGCTGCTTTCAAATGAAAGACCAGAGGTCAACAGGTTGTGGGTAGATTACAGGGAGTTTGTGGTTCATGCTGGAGAGCAGTAAAGCCACAGAATAGGATACAAACAGTTGTAGACAAGAGATCACAAAACCTATTAAGGCTAAATTTATTTATTAACAAATCACATGGCACTTCCAGTCATTTTTTTGTCCATGGCCATATTCCTTGACATTAATGGGTCCAACAGATGCTTTATCCCACCACAGATCTGAGAAACAAACAGATAGTGAGAAGAGCAGTGCCTAGGGAGAGAAATGAAAAAGAAAAAAAAAATAGATCCAGACCTTTAATCATTGGATCACGTCCACTTCTGGTACTACAGGTGGTGTCACAGCAGCCACACACCTGGTCAGAATCATCTGCGGATACCCACCTGACAAGACAAACCCTTAAGTTAAGGCAATCCCCAAGTCACCTGTACACTTATTGGGGGGGGGGGGGGGCTTACCCATTAGCAGAGAATGAACAAGCTTTCTGTTCAGGACTTATTGGAGCAGGAGAAGTTGCTGCAGCCACTTTCAATATGCATGTCATGTAGATCTGCAAAGACAGTTGTTTGTAGACCATGGTACCATTATACAAAGTGTTGCACAGCTTGTCACATACCAGTCCACTGCCTGCTTGATGGAACCTGAATGTCTCCAGCTGAAACCGCAGCTTATCACCTTGAGTTCGGGGCATAAAGTGAGACCTTGAGCCTGTGAGTTTGGCATCAAACTAGGCACCTGGTAAGAGAAACCAGTTAGAAGTCTTGCAATACTTCTAGAGAGTGGGACACATGAGGTGCACCACTTACCCATTGTTCTCAATAAAGGAGTATCTGGGGATAGATGCAGCATCAGGAACTGTTGTAGCAACGCAGCTGTCCACAAATACACGGATGGGAACGTGGTTGTATGGCTGTACAGACGCCTCAATGTTTATGATATCACCCAGGAAGTACTGGTTAGAAGGTCTCTCGAATTGCCAGTCATCTGCAAAAGACACCTTTTAGCACAAGTTCACAAGCACTGGTGTGTTATGAACTTGTTTGATATACCAACCAGTCATGAGCCTGAGGGAGAACACAAAGATCTACTCTGCAGCTTTAGAAGCGGCATATGGGATCCAATTGGGCATTAAGGCATCGCTACTCACATTATGCTTTCTGCAAGGGAGTTAGATAGATGGTCATTATATGGGGTTTAGTACATCCAGTAACCTTGAATTCTGCCCTCACCTTGAATAGTGACACGCGATACCAACCACTGCACTACTGCTCCTAACAATAGGAACACCATATAAAACCTCTTGTGGGGTGTACACAAGTTCGAACGTATACACAAGCTCATCTTCAGTCACCTAAATGGAGTAGAAGCATGGTCATTACAGAAACCATTCAGAACCATAAGTGTTATGAAAGGAAAAGGTGAAACCTCACAGTTAGTATACTACCACATCCATGCAGTTCTGACTCAAAGAGGAGCACTTGAGCAGAAGGGTCTTCTCCAGTTGCAGTACAGCCTCCCAGTGTAAAAGCAGATGACTTCAGTGGCTTCCCATTCCCAAAGAAATCTTGCATCACCTCCACATATACAGAGTTTTCAGCACATCGGGCCGCCACACTTCTGGCAGGGACAGGATGGCGCAAATTAAAGGGAACACTTGGCTGCGTTGGTTCTTCTGGTAGGCTTGGAAATCTCCATGTCAGTTTTTGCACTGGACCCAGCAGCAGCTCTTTTGACTGAACACCCAAAACATCTTGAGAAGGCTTTTTAAAATCACTCCTGGCTGGTTTCTGGACAGGAAACGGAGCAGGAAGTTTTTGGGGTACAAGTACAAGGTTACTAGGGTCATATTTCTGTGGAATTGGTGGCATTCTGGAGTCAGTCTTCTGAACTTTTGACAGCGCCCTAGGCATAAAAAAGTAGTTACTACTTCTTTTGTTTCTCCAAAGTGCTTCAGAGTAACCCAGTGCCAGAAAAACCACCAATCCTACTCCAACTTGCCAGAACCCCATTATTGCTAAGCTTGTGTTTCAATGATGCATTAGGCCTCTACCGTCCAAATTTATACAGCTGAAAATCAGCATGGCTCCACCTCTACAATGACAATCATTGTTTTTCTCTGGCCCTGCCTATTTACTCAATCAATATGTCACAGGTGAAAGTCATTGATTGCTTATTACTCGGAACAAATGACGCCCCATATAAGGACATGTTGATTTAAGTGCCAAACCAAATTATTGCTTATTTTCAATATCCAAATGACACCAATTCTCTGAAACACAACCTCTTTTGTGGCCTCTTATTTTTTATTAATTCATAAACATGACCACAGACAGAATTGTACACTACAGTATCCACAATAATAAAGATCGTTTCTACAGTCAGGTTTAGATTGTTACACAATGTGCCTCACATCAGCACATCAATCATCACAAGAGACCTAAATGGAGCAAATGCAAGATCATAACAGCACATAGATTGTATTGTAGATTCACTGATATGTTTTCTCCCCATTCCAACTGTGTTATGACTAAGTTGATCAGTGTGTGTAGATTTATGGTAGACTTCATTGTTTCAACTTGAACTATACTATTTGCTAGGCAGCACAGAAAAATCGGAACCGACGACTAAAAAAACATTTAAATTCAAAATATTACAGGTATAAGCAAAAGATAAGCTCATTAATTGACATTAAGAACTTAAATGGTGGTATTTGAAACATGACCGCACCGCACACATTAAAACACGGGAAAATCTTAAAGTCTTAAAGAAAATATTTTGTTCACAAATAGTTTGTAAAGCAGCATAGTAATAAAAAAGTATTCAACTATTAACAAAGAGATTCTGAAATATATATATTTTTTTGTTATTTCCTGATACACAGCCGGATGAAACATTTCTCATTCTATTAGTTTCTTCCGAAAGAAACAACTTGTGTGCCACTGAACAGGCACATGCACTTTAACGCAACACTTAGGCTCAAGGTGCATTTTACTCATCTTGCCAAATCACAGTTATAAATGGCTGAAACAGCCTGTATTGGATGTATTTATTTCCGGTAAATGACAAGGATGATGGGGTAGCTCTAGTCTCCTAGGCACCTTTAAATACAGCTTCATCTCACATATAGACAAAAAGACAAGCAGAAAGGTAAAGACACTGAAGACTGGGTCAGTTGTGTGTTCTGATCTAAGAACAGTTGACTGCTTCTATCCTGTACACTTTAATTGTCCCATCTGCTTTTCTTACGTTTGGGGTGATCAGGAACTGTGAAGCTGTCTTTATGAGTCCCTGACTTCTCACCCCCATCTCTTTCTGACCGTCCCTCTCTGTCCCTATGGCTCCCTTCACCGTTTCGGTTGTCACTATGATGATCTCTGTCACTATGGCGGTCCCTTTCCCCATAGCGATCACGGTCTCCCCCACTATGCCTGTCACCATGAAGATAATGATTCTCTTGATGATGACCCCTGTCGTCATTTTGCCATTGTGCAGTGAGGTTACATTGGACCAAAACCATCCTGGATTCTGATGGGTCCAACAAATGCTCCATTCCATCGCAGATCTGCAAAAGAGAAAGTAAAAACATTACAAAAGTATGTGACCATGCAGTCTACACATTCCCCCTTGAAAAATTTAATCACATGCCCTTTAAGAAGCTGATCACTTCCACTCCTAATGCCACAGGTTGTGTCACAGCAGCTGCACACCTGATCCTCCTCACCGGCAGACACCCACCTGTCATATAAACCAAACTCATATAGTTATTGGGGTACTTCAATTCAGTGGCAACACACCGATTAGCAGAGAAGCAGGGGTGGGTCTACATGGTGGCTGGCCACCCCAGGTGCCTCCCCTACCAGATATCTTGCAATAGGCTTGTTTTTAGTATTTATAACTGCATCTGTCAGTGGCGGATCCTCTGCTTTATACTTAATTTTAGGAGGTTTCTATAGCGGGATCTTAATGACAAATACCGAAAGCGTATAATGTTACGTGATCCGTGTAATGCGTGAGCACGAATCTCCACTCCCGTTCAGATTTCCTTTACTCACACAAAACTGAACATTAGTTTTTAAATATACATGGTTCTTTAATGAATTGTCTCTCTCGCTCAGATATACGTGTATGCTCAAAAGTTGTCCTCGCTGAAGACCAGAGAGGAGCCCTTTTTTTCTAATTCAGGTAAAGAGTAGGCTTTTTTCACTAAATGGAAGCAAGGCGATTATAGTCAAGTCAGCCTTCTCTAGTTAGTTATTTTATTATTTAATACTTACTTTAGTTAAGTGCTTAAATTGTAAATATTCATGTTTTAAATTATTTTTTTTTTTTTTTTTGTATTTTTTTTTTATTTTTATTTTTTTTTTTATTTTTTTTATTATCAAGGTTCCAGAAATAATCACTGAGGGTGCTTCTGAAATTAGTGAGGGTGCTCTAGTCTTAATGCACATAATCACATAATGTGTCCCGTCTATTGCTATGGTTATCACTTTGTCAATCACTGCTACTTTGAGAGCAAATCCCGCATAAATATGCAAATGTCATTCCCGAAACTTTGCAACGTGTGTGTGGCCGAAAAACAAAGTTCTACATTTTAAAATGAATTATAAGCCTAGAAAACTGCAAAGAGCGCTCTTTATAACCACTAAAAAACTGTTACTCTTTGTTCATTGTGATCTCACAAAGTTCTGTTATGACCGCTGAATCTCACACTGCACAGTTAATAAATTATTAACAGCATGTATAATGTTATCGTGAAAGGATTCGATTGTATAACTCAGCACAGAACAGATATGATAGATATGAGAGAAACCCAGCAATGAGGATGATTAAAGTGTTTTCACTTAAGTTAAGCCCTTGAAGTCCTTTTAAGTGTTTTTCTTAATTGAATTCGTACAATTTCTCATGTGGTAACATAATTATATGATTTTATTCAACTCAAAAATATGAACTTAATCTATACATTGGGTTACATTGATAAAATGAAATTTAAGGGCTAAAACAGGTAGACTAAAACAGTTAAACTAAGATAGCATTTGCAGGTTAGCACTTCTTAAAAGTGAAGTACTATTATAAGTATTACAAACACATACATTATACCATCCAGTCATGAGCCTGAGGGAGAAAACCAAAAGTTCCTCCGCAACTAGAGTAGTGGCATATGGGATCCAAGCAGGCATTAAGGCATCACTACTCACATTATGCACTCTATAAAAGAGACAGGCAGTCACTTTTTACAGTGCATATATTAGCACATCCAGTTATCCTGAATGAATTCAGCCATTACCTTGGATAATGACACTCAATACCAACTAGTCAGTTCACAGCAGTGATAGAAATTAATCTTTTCCAGTAAGATTAAATTGATTATTACCTTTTATGGGCATATTTACTTTTATAAAGCCATTTTTTTCTAAAAATGTGCATCATCTTTTCAGTCAAATTTTTAACTTGAATCAGTAAGTCATTTGGGCTGTTACCAATCAAATGAAATCAGTATGACAAAATTCATATTAGTTATGCAAAGGAAACACAGAAGCGACATCTGAAGTGGCATTTTACACACTGTTTAATGCAGAACATGAATGCTTTAACCTGCAGTTACAAATACATTAATACTGTTTTGATATTTTAAACATAAAACGTTGATTACTTATATTTTACATTCAAAAAAAAATAAAAAAAGAAGATATTTTAAATGTGAAATTAAAATCGCCAGTAGGTGGCAGCAAGTCACTGTTAATAAGTGAGTCATTGCGATTGAACCGAATCATTTAAACGGTTGATTCATTCAGGAACGAAACACCGTTATGTTGCTCAGAGACGCCAATTGGAATTATATTTGTATAATATTTGCAAAAACAGCCAATATTGTGTCTAAAGTAAGTGACTTAATATTAAACTCTTGTTTATTGAACTGCTGTATAAAATCAATATCACATTTGTAATCATGCTGCTTTTTTTGGTGGAAAAAAACATCAGTCATCGAATGATACTGATTAACTATATGGAATGATATAAATATACATTTCTGCCCCTATATCTTGAATTTCGTGATCATGCATTTTAATAAACTGAATCATGCATTGAAAGAACTGGCACTGGTCTAACCTAGACTTCCTTATTGCAGCTGAACTTTAGCTAACTTATATGGTAGCTCATATGAGTCATGGATGTTAGCGAGACAAATTAACTATATTTAGCTTTTGTCTTCTGGATAATTAGGTGTAAATTCGAGGCACAGACAGGTAGCTTATTAGTCTGTTGCTCATCACCACTTACCTCCACACCAAGACAAACACAACTGGAGAGCAGTTCTGAAGCATCAGAACTCCACAGAGTCTCAACATTTCCAGACCCGACCTGATATTTTGATTTTTTATTTGTTTGACAGGGAAAGCTGTGCGCAAACTTAAACGCACACATATATTCATTCATAAATTTTTATTTTTTAAAAACTCAGGAAAAAGGGCACTTTCTCTCGAGGAAATAAAAGGGCAGGTGCTCAAGTCCCATTTGATGTCTATGTGTGCACGTGACTGCTTACACATGCCACAGGTGAAAATCATTGAGTCGTCATCGATTAAAGGGAAACGTGAGTGTTTTGTGTTCTTAAATGACATTTATAAACAATTTTGCTTAATACTGTATAATCATAGTGATTAAGTCAAATCTTTAAACTCAACTTGCCTAAAAGAATGTTACAAACTAATTCATTATTGTGCACTTTAATTCACATTATGAATACTTAATATAATAAACTGAACATACTAAAATAAAAAAGTAATTCTTTAAGCCAGTGCTTCCCAAACCTGTCCTGGAGGCCCCCCTGCCCTGCACCTTTTGTATGTCTCTCTTATCTAACTCACCTGATTCCACTCATCACCTCCTTAGTAGAGGGTGCGTCTGATTAGGGAGACATACAAAATGTGCAGGCCAGGGGGTCCTTCAGGAGAGGTTTGGGAAGCACTATTTTAAGCCATGTTATTCTCCCCACAGAAGTTAATAAGTTACAAACTATTAAAAAGAAAATTGTTTCAATACAGTTAATCATTCCTGTTGCATCCAGAAAAATATTTAAATCACTGGATGCAGCGATCATATAGGTGTATATAGCATCGCTATACAAATGCTCAATGTTGGAACACATATATTAGAAATTGTATGCTTAAGGCACATTATATAAAATCATACTGTTACATATAAGAATATTTACCATACATTGTAAAACAATTGACTTGTCATGAATTAAATTACATAGATGGACCATATTTACAAGTCAAACGTTAACTAACCAACAACAAACACCAATAACTCAAATACTGCTTGCCTCAACACCATTGGCATCTTGTTAAAACACATATTGAATTTTTTTTATTTTTAAAGAGGATTTATTTTGCAGTCTCCCTTATTTTGGACATAAACCAGCTGAATTAACTTTTATTTTCTTTGTTTTTAGTCATTACTTTTGAAAATGTTATCCCAGATATTTTGTTGGAAGTTTCATTTACTCTTATTCATTGGAAAATTTATATATACACTTACACATTATACATCAGGGGTGTCAAACTTAGTTTGGAGTTTAGTTCCAATCCTGCTCCAACACACAAACCACATAGTTTTCAAAAAGCCTGAAGGACTTAAATTAGCTGGATCAGGTTTGTTTTTAAACAGGTTTGAAGCTAAACTCTGGTTCTTCAGGAACTTTGACACCCCCATTATGTATTTATACATTTATTTCTGGACAGACTAACATGGCAAGAAGGGTTTTAGTGGGAATTTGAATCAGCTGCTTTCAAATGAATGACAGACTGCAGACAGCAAAGTGATTCAGAATTTGTTTGAATGTAATAAAGCACAGATCACCTCACACCAGAAAAACCAAAACCTGATTCTTGAAGTGCACATTGTGTTAACCTGTAAGACTTGAGCTTACATGGTAGCCTTGCAAATGTGTCCAGTGACTTTTGTCTGCAAGTATCAGGGCCTTGCATTTGATGGCAACTAGTGAAGCAAGATAAGAGGCAGCGCATGCATTTCTAGATGCTACATTATGCAGCAGTGAAGACACTTAAAATGGAAAACCAGTTGCCACCATACACACTTTTTCACTGCATTCCAGATGGGTCCTTATCTAGTATGCGAAGGATGTGGTTGCCACTGAAACACCCTTAAGTCAGGGACGGATTGGCAATCGGGAATACCGGGAACAATCCCGAACGGCCGGTCCATTTCAGGCCGAATCGGCCGGTGGTCAAATTTTTTATTATTATTATTTATTTTATATGATACGCTACCGTACCGGCCTGTAGCCGGCCGCTCAGCTGCAGCGGAACGCAGCTGTGTGTCTGTCTGTGTGTGTGTGTGTGTGTGTGTGTGTGTGTGTGTGTGTGTTTCAGACTGGGCCAAACCAATACTTCCAATCTTAAGGGGGGATACGAGCGGCCCCTCCCAACTAGGACTGATCCTCGTATTTCCTGACATCCGATTGGCTCAAAGGCGCCGATCAAAGGAGTTTACTTGGTTAGGTTTGAGTTTGTGTGAATGCAACAGAGACAGACAGTAAAAATGGCGAAACGAAGGAAAGAAGAGAAAGAAATGGGTGGGGCCGAAAAAATAAGATTGAAAAAGAAAAAAATGTTGGCACAAGAGGCAGCTAAATGTGCCAAATTAACGGACCTTTTCCGCACTGAAAAGGGTGCTGTGGCAGGAGGTGCAGATGAGGAAGGACCCAGCAGCATGGATAGGACAGGTGCACGATTAGGCCGGCGAGCGGCGGCGACACGCTGGCTGGCTGACTGTGCGTGAGCGTGGCGTTTCTGTTGAGTGTAAGCTGCGTGGTGTTTGCGTAGCGTTTTCCATGTCTTTGCCTGGTCTTTGCACACCAGAAACGTGTCTGATGCGGCGCTGCTGCTAGGTGACATAATGATAAGACTCTGGTAAAAAAATAAAAATAAGCCTCTGGTGATACATTTGTTTAAATTACATTTATATCTTCATTTATGTCAAAACCGATTGAGCTTCTGCAGGAGAGAGAGAGGAGAAGAAAGGAGGAGGAGCAGGAGGAGAGAGGAGGAGGAGCAGCAGTAGGAGAGAAGAGAGGAAGAGGAGCAGGATTGATTGATTGATTTTATTTGACCACTTAAATATACAAATATGAATACAGTATTCTGTGTCATACATTAAAAATACATAAATAGTCAGGGATGCATGACACAATAAAGCCCAAAGACTTAAATAAAGCCCAAAGACTTATACCCCGAGGAGGAGGAGGAGGAGAAGGAGCAGCAGGAGGAGAAGAGCAGGAAACAGACAGGTAGAGGGGCAGTGTGCAGGGCTGGGTAGGCAATCATATTAGGCATATCAATCAATCAATCAAAGCTTTATTAAGAACACGCACACAAAAATAGAAAAATACAGCACAATGTTACATATTTACATAAAGGATAAAATGCCAATAGTTCCACATACTAGATAATAACCTGACTGAAGCACAGATTGAATTAGAAAATGTATTATTCTTTGTCATATTTATTACTCATGTTCTTCTCATGCATATGTTATGTAGCTGTACAATCAGTAAGCAGAGACAGGGTCCAGCAGAGGCAGGGTCCAGCACAGGGGAAGCTGAGGCAGGGAGAGTTGAAAGTGAGTACACACACAGACACACAATCTCTATTGTATGGGACTGCATTGTAGTTTTTGAGTATGAGTGGGTGTGAGTATTTGTAACTATTTTATCACTCCGACTGACTGTACACATGACATGCTGGTAGTTCGCAGTATACTGTGTGACTTATGTGTTTGAGATTAGGTTTTGCTGACCTGGTTGTGTTCAGTGCAGTGGACTTGCTTATACAACCTGAGGAGGCAGGTGTTATCCTAAAGTTTCTTGAAGGTCTTCAGCGTAATCTGATTGTCTTTATACCATAAAAACACTATTAGAATGAAAATAACTGCAAAAAATCCTGCTCGTGCACCAAGGGCACTCGTGTAAAAGGCCTCTCCGTCTTAAAGTCCCGGGCTGAATTTCAGCCCCAGTACGTCCCTGCCTTAAGTTGTCAAAACAGTCCGACCCCAGCATTTGCACTGAAGTAAGGCTTCTAGCAGCATTTAGTTACCATGTACTAGAGCTTTACACATTTGCCCCCAAACTGTTAGGTTATAGGAACTGTGGGTAGGTTACAGGGACTTTGTAGTTCAGTGTTCCTGTGGCTCAGTGGTAGAGCATTGCATTAGCAGTGGAAAAGGTTACGGGTTTGATTCCCAGGGAACAAATGTTAGGTTTAAAAAAAATAATAATAATTTAGCCTGAATGCACTGTAAGTCGCTTTGGATAAAAGCATCTGCTAAATGTAGCTCATGCTGGAGAGCAGCAAAGCCACAGAATGGGATAAAGTTGTAGACAAGAGATCAAAACCTATTAAGACTAAATTTTTTTACTTTTTAAACATCACATGGCATTTCCAGTCATTTTTTGTCCATGGCCATATTCCTTGACATTAATGGGTCCAACAGATGCTTTATCCCACCACAGATCTGAGAAACAAACAGATAGTGAGAAAAGCACTGCATAGGGAGAGAAATGAAAAAAAAAAAAAAAAAAAAAAAAAGAAAGAGACATTTATTTATTGGTTGGATAACATTTCTTTTATTGTAGTAGGTGTGGTAGCAGGCACACACCTGGTCAGAACCATCTGCGGATACCCACCTGACAAGACAAACCCTTAAGTTAAGGCAATCCCCAAGTCACCTGTACACTTATTGGGGGGGGGGGGGGCGCTTACTTATTAGCAGAGAAAGAACAAGCTTTCTGTTCAGGACTTATTGGAGTAGGAGGAGTTGCTGTAGACACTTTCAATATGCATGTGATGTAGACCTGCAAAGACAGTGGTGTGTAGACCATGGTAGCATTATACAAAGTGTTGCACAGCTTGTCACATACCAGTCCACTGCCTGCTTGATGGAACCTGAATGTCTCCAGCTGAAACCGCAGCTTATCACCTTGAGTTCGGGGCATAAAGTGAGACCTGGAGCCTGTGAGTTTGGCATCAACCAGGCACCTGGTAAGAGAACCCAGTTAGAAGTCTTGCAATACTTCTAGAGAGTGGGACACATGAGGTGCACCACTTACCCATTGTTCTCAATAAAGGAGTATCTGGGGATAGACGCAGCATCAGGAACTGTTGTAGCAACGCAGCTGTCCACAAATACATGGATGGGAACGTGCCTGTATGGCTGTACAGATGCCTCAATGTTTATGATATCACCCAGGAAGTACTGGTTAGAAGGTCTCTCGAATTGCCAGTCATCTGTCAAGACACCTTTTAGCACAAGTTCACAAGCACTGGTGTGTTATGAACCTGTTTGATATACCAACCAGTCATGAGCCTGAGGGAGAACACAAAGATCTCCTCTGCAGCTTTAGAAGCGGCATATGGGATCCAATTGGGCATTAAGGCATCGCTACTCACATTATGCTTTCTGCAGAGGAGTTAGATAGACGGTCATTATATGGGGTTTAGTACATCCAGTAACCTTGAATTCTGCCCTCACCTTGAATAGTGACACTCGATACCAACCACCGCACTATTGCTCCTAACAATAGGAACACCATATAAAACCTCTTGTGGGGTGTACACAAGTTTGAACGTATAGACAAGCTCATCTTCAGTCACCTAAAGGGAGTAGAAACATGGTCATTACAGAAACCATTCAGAACCATAATTTGTTGGGAGGAAAGAGATGAAACCTCACAGTTAGTATACTACCACATCCATGCAGTTCTGACTCAAAGAGGAGCACTTGAGCAGAAGTGTCTTCTCCAGTTGCAGTACAGCCTCCCAGTGTAAAAGCAGATGATTTCAGTGGCTTTCCATTCCCAAAGAAGTCTTGCATCACCTCCACATATACAGAGTTTTCAGCACACCGAGCTGCCACACTTTTGGCAGGGACAGGACGGCGCAAATTAAAGGGAACACTTGGCTGCGTTGGTTCTTCTGGTAGGCTTGGAAATCTCCATGTCAGTTTTTGCACTGGACCCAGCAGCAGCTCTTTTGACTGAACACCCAAAACATCTTGAGAAGGCTTTTTAAAGTCACTCCTGGCTGGTTTCTGGACAGGAAACTGAGCAGGAAGTTTTTTGGGTACAAATACAAGGTTACTAGGATCATATTTCTGTGGAATTGGTGGCATTCTGGAGTCAATCTTCTGAAATTTTGACAGCGCCCTAGGCATAAAAAGGTAATTACTACTTCTTTTGTTTCTCCAAAGTGCTTCAGAGTAGCCCAGTGCAAGAAAAACCACCAATCCTAATCCAATTTGCCAGAACCCCATTGTTGCTAAGCTTGTGTTTCACTGATGCATTAGGCCTCTACCGTCCAAATTTATACAGCTGAAAATCAGCATGGCTCCACCTCTACCATGACAAGCGTTATTTTCTCTGGACCTGCCTATTTACTCAATCAATATGTCACAGGTGAAAGTCATTGATTGCTTATTACGCCGAACAAATGATGCCTCATATAAGGACATGTTGATTTAGGTGCCAAACCAAATGATTGCTTATTTTCAATATCAGATGTGCTCGGCTCGGTGTGCTGAATAAAGATAAGCTCATTAATTGACATTAAGAACTTAAATGGTGGTATTTGAAGCATGACAGCACACATTAAAACACTGGAAAATCTTAAAGTCTTAAAGAAAATATTTAGTTCACAAATAGTTTGTGAAGCAGCATAGTAATAAAAAAGTATTCAACTATTAACAGAGAGGTTCTGAAATGTATATATTTTTTGTTATTATTTCCTGATACACAGCCGGATGAAACATTTCTGATTCTATTAGTTTCTTCCGAAAGAAACAACTTGTGTGCCACTGAACAGGCACATGCACTTTAACACAACACTTAGGCTCAAGGTGCATTTTACTCTTCTTGCCAAATCACAGTTATAATTGTCTGAAACAGCCTGTATTGGATGTATTTATTTCCGGTAAATGACAAGGAGTGATGGGGCAGCTCTAGTCTCCTAGGCACCTTTAAATACAGCTTCATCTCACATATAGACAAAAAGACAAGCAGAAAGGTAAAGACACTGAAGACTGGGTCAGTTGTGTGTTCTGATCTAAGAACAGTTGACTGCTTCTATCCTGTACACTTTAATTGTCCCATCTGCTTTTCTTACGTTTGGGGGGATCAGGAACTACAAAGCTGTCTTTATGAGTCCTTGACTTCTCACCCCCATCTCTTTCTGACCGTCCCTCTCTGTCCCTATGGCTCCCTTCACCGTTTCGGTTGTCACTATGATGATCTCTGTCACTATGGCGGTCCCTTTCCCCATAGCGATCACGGTCTCCCCCACTATGCCTGTCACCATGACGATAATGACTCTCTTGATGATGACCCCTGTCGTCATTTTGCCATTGTGCTGTGAAGTTACATTGGACCAAAACCATCCTGGATTCTGATGGGTCCAACAAATGCTCCATTCCATCGCAGATCTGCAAAAGAGAAAGTAAAAACATTACAAAAGTATGTGACCATGCAGTCTACACATTCCCCCTTGAAAAATGTAATCACATGCCTTTAAGAAGCTGATCACTTCCACTCCTAATGCCACAGGTTGTGTCACAGCAGCTGCACACCTGATCTTCCTCACCGGCAGACACCCACCTGTCATATAAACCAAACTCATATAGTTATTGGGGTACTTCAATTCAGTGGCAACACACCGATTAGCAGAGAAGCAGGGGTGGGTCTACATGGTGGCTGGCCACCCCAGGTGCCTCCCCTACCAGATATCTTGCATTAGGCTTGTTTTTAGTATTTATAACTGCATCTGTCAGTGGCGGATCCTCTGCTTTATACTTAATTTTAGGAGGTTTCTATAGCGGGATCTTAATGACAAATACTGAAGTGAAGATAATGGGTAGACGCTCAGTCTAGGTGCTAATTCTGGGTCACCAGGTTCACTCAGGTGTGTCGGCCAGAACACCACTTAAGGCCAAATATTCCAGAGTATGAAATGAAGAGCGGAGAGATAATTCTTATTATTCTGTTTATTCCTCCTCTTTCTTGTATGAGTGAGTTTAAAGGTGAGTGTAATTTCGAGTGTGGTTTCTTTCTATAAAGAGAGAACAAATACAAATGAATAAAGGAAACATATACACTCATTCCTCCTTAAGCACTAATACACATTACAAACATAAAATAAACAGTAGTCAGAATATGACTATATCTCTTAAACCCTAAAATGTAAGCAGAGAGAAAGGATTCAAACACTTCTCAGATTTTCTACCATGCATTAAGTTATCAATAACGTAGAAAGAACTTACTGTCATCTATGATATACTTTAAAGCATCAATAGCGGTCCAGATAATGATATTTAACACCACTTCATATTTTACTCAGCCACAGAGTACTTAACATTCATAACAACAAGTATTGAATAAAGTATAAACATGTCTGAACATGATGTGACCCATTTAACCCGACGTACTGAGTCAGGTGGACCGAAGAAAGTAACGTACGAACGTGGATATAATTAACACAACGGTCGTGTAACGACCCTTAAACTCCTAACTCTCATCCATATAGAATATCAGAAATAACAGCTGTCAAAGAAATACAATATCACGAGTAATGCAGCAGATTTACTTACTTTTCTCATTCACGCACACGCTGAGGAAATTGTCACTCACAATTATAATTTTACCGACCGATGATCTCTGTCATACTGAATGCTAACTGCGTGACAACCGACTGACCATCTCTATCGTACTGCATACTACTGCGCGACGTCAGATATAATATACAAACCAGCGCGCGCCTTTGCTACCCTATTACAAGCACTGAATAAACGGGAGTAAAAGTGAAACATAAAGCACGTTATGGTCAACTGTACTAAATAATAGCAACACTAACATAACTTTGGGGCCTTTTCTACAAATACCGAAAGCGTATAATGTTACGTGATCCGTGTAATGCGTGAGCACGAATCTCCACTCCCATTCAGATTTCCTTTACTCGTCTCACACAAAACTGAACATGCCTTTTTAAATATACATGGTTCTTTAATGAACTGTCTCTCTCGCTCAGATATACGTGTATGCTCAAAAGTTGTCCTCGCTGAAGACCAGAGAGGAGCCCTTTTTTTCTAATTCAGGTGAAGAGTAGGCTTTTTTCACTAAATGGAAACAAGGCGATTATAGTCAAGTCAGCCTTCTCTAGTTAGTTATTTTATTATTTAATACTTACTTTAGTTAAGTGCTTAAATTGTAAATATGCATTTATTAAATTATTTTATTTAGTGCATTTGTATTTTGTTGTTTTTTTATGCAATAAAAGCGTATCAACCAGGTTCCAGAAATAATCACTGAGGGTGCTTCTGAAATTAGTGAGGGTGGGTTAGTGTTATTGTAAATGATGGTGTTTTTTGTATTGTTTATTGTTTTTGTTATTACTTTGTCAATCACTGCTACTTTGAGAGCAAATCCCGCATAAATATGCAAATGTCATTCCCGAAACTTTGCAACGGTGTGTGTGGCCGAAAAACAAAGTTCTACATTTTAAATGAATTATAAGCCTAGAAAACTGCAAAGAGCGCTCTTTATAACCACTAAAAAACTGTAACTCTTTGTTCATTGTGATCTCACAAAGTTCTGTTATGACCGATGAATCTCACACTGCACAGTTAATAAATTATTAACAGCGTGTATACTGTATGTTATCGTGAAAGGATTCGATTGTATAACTCAGCACAGAACAAAAATTGGTGTGTAGCGGCCTTTAGATATGAGAGATGAGGATGATTAAAGTGTTTTCACTTAAGTTAAGCCCTTGAAGTCCTTTTAAGTGTTTTTCTTAATTGAATTCGTACAATTTCTCATGTGGTAACATAATTATATGATTTTATTCAACTCAAAAATATGAACTTAATCTATACATTGGGTTACATTGATAAAATGAAATTTAAGGGCTAAAACAGGTAGACTAAAACAGTTAAACTAAGATAGCATTTGCAGGTTAGCACTTCTTAATAGTGAAGTATGATAAGTATTACAAACACATACATTATACCATCCAGTCATGAGCCTGAGGGAGAAAACCAAAAGTTCCTCCGCAACTAGTAGTGGCATATGGGATCCAAGCAGGCATTAAGGCATCACTACTCACATTATGCACTCTATAAAAGAGACAGGCAGTCACTTTTTACAGTGCATATATTAGCACATCCAGTAATCCTGAATGAATTCAGCCATTACCTTGGATAATGACACTCAATACCAACTAGTCAGTTCACAGCAGTGATAGAAATTAATCTTTTCCAGTAAGATTAAATTGACTATTACCTTTTATGGGCATATTTACTTTTATAAAGCCATTTTTTTCTAAAAATGTGCATCATCTTTTCAGTCAAATTTTTAACTTGAATCAGTAAGTCATTTGGGCTGTTACCAATCAAATGAAATCAGTATGACAAAATTCACATTTGCAATGCAAAGGAAACAGACGCGACATCTGAAGTGGCATTTTACACACGGTTTAATGCAGAACATGAATGCTTTAACCGGCAGTTACAAATACATTAATACTGTTTTTATATTTTAAACAAAACGTTGATTACTGACATTTTAAATTATATATAAAAAAAAATAAAAATTAAAAGAAGATATTTTAAATGTGAAATTAAAACCGCCAGTAGGTGGCAGCAAGTCACTGTTAATAAGCGAGTCATTGCGATTGAACCGAATCATTTAAACGGTTTATTTATTCAGGAACGAAACACTGTTATGTTGCTCAGAGACGCAAATTGGAATTATATTTGTTGTCGAAATAGAGCAAAGACAGCCAATATTGTGTCTAAAGTAAGTGTCTTAATATTAAACTCTTGTTTATTGAACTGCTGTATAAAATCAATATTTGTAATCATGCTGCTTTTTGGTGGAAAAAAACGTCAGTCATCGAATGATACTGACTAACTATATGAAATTATATAAATATATACATTTCTGCCCCCAAATCTTGAATTTCGTGATCATTCTTTATGCATTTTAATAAACTGAATCATGCATTGAAAAAACTAGCGCTGGTCTGACCTAGACTTCCTTATTGCAGCTGAACTTTAGCTAACTTATATGGTAGCTCATATGAGTCATGGATGTTAGCGAGACAAATTAAATATATTTAGCTTTTGTCTTCTGGATAATTAGGTGTAAATTCGAGGCACAGACAGGTAGCTTATTAGTCTGTTGCTCATCACCACTTACCTCCACACCAAGACAAACACAACTGGAGAGCAGTTCTGAACCATCAGAACTCCACAGAGTCTCAACATTTCCAGACCCGACCTGATATTTTGATTTTTTTTTTTTATTATTATTATTTGTTTGACAGGGAAAGCTGTGCAAACTTAAACGCACACGCACACATATATGCATTCATAAAAAAATAAGACAAAATAAAAGAACTCAGAAAAAAGGGCACTTTCTCTCGAGGAAATAAAAGGGCAGGTGCTCAAGTCCCATTTGATGTCTATGTGTGCACGTGACTGCTTACACATCATGCCACAGGTGAAAATCATTGAGTCATCATCAATAAAAGGGAAACGTGAGTGTTTTGTCTCTAAAAAGGCATTTATAAACAGCTTTGCTTAATGTAATCATAGTGATTAAGTCAAATCTTTAAACTCAACTTGCCTAAAAGAATGTTACAAACTAATTCATTATTGTGCACTTTAATTCACATTATGAATACTTAATATAATAAACTGAACATACTAAAATAAAAAAGTAATTCTTTAAGCCATGTTATTCTCCCCACAGAAGTTAATAAGTTACAAACTATTAAAAAGCAAATGATTGTTTCAATACAGTTAATCATTCCTGTTGCATCCAGAAAAATATTTAAATCACTGGATGCAGCGATCATATACAGGTCCTTCTCAAAAAATTAGCATATTGTGAAAAAGTTCATTATTTTCCATAATGTAATGATAAAAATTAAACTTTCATATATTTTAGATTCATTGCACACCAACTGAAATATTTTAGGTCTTTTATTGTTTTAATACTGATGATTTTGGCATAAAGCTCATGAAAACCCAAAATTCCTATCTCAAAAAATTAGCATATCATGAAAAGGTTCTCTAAACGAGCTATTAACTTAATCATCTGAATCAACTAATTAACTCTAAACACCTGCAAAAGATTCCTGAGGCTTTTAAAAAACTCCCAGCCTGGTTCATTACTCAAAACCGCAATCATGGGTAAGACTGCCGACCTGACTGCTGTCCAGAATGCCATCATTGACACCCTCAAGCGAGAGGGTAAGACACAGAAAGAAATTTCTGAATGAATAGGCTGTTCCCAGAGTGCTGTATCAAGGCACCTCAGTGGGAAGTCTGTGGGAAGGAAAAAGTGTGGCAAAAAACGCTGCACAACGAGAAGAGGTGACCGGACACTGAGGAAGATTGTGGAGAAGGACCGATTCCAGACCTTGGGGGACCTGCGGAAGCAGTGGACTGAGTCTGGAGTAGAAACATCCAGAGCCACCGTGCACAGGCGTGTGCTTTTGAACCAGAAACAGCGGCAGAAGCGCCTGACCTGGAGTACAGAGAAGCAGCACTGGACTGTTGCTCAGTGGTCCAAAGTACTTTTTTCGGATGAAAGCAAATTTTGCATGTCATTCGGAAATCAAGGTGCCAGAGTCTGGAGGAAGACTGGGGAGAAGGAAATGCCAAAAATGCCTGAAGTCCAGTGTCAAGTACCCACAGTCAGTGATGGTCTGGGGTGCCATGTCAGCTGCTGGTGTTGGTCCACTGTGTTTTATCAAGGGCAGGGTCAATGCAGCTAGCTTCATGCTTCCATCTGCTGAAAAGCTTTATGGAGATGAAGATTTCGTTTTTCAGCACGACCTGGCACCTGCTCACAGTGCCAAAACCACTGGTAAATGGTTTACTGACCATGGTATTACTGTGCTCAATTGGCCTGCCAACTCTCCTGACCTGAACCTCATAGAGAATCTGTGGGATATTGTGAAGAGAAAGTTGAGAGACGCAAGGAACCAACACTCTGGATGAGCTTAAGGCCGCTATCGAAGCATCCTGGGCCTCCATAACACCTCAGCAGTGCCACAGGCTGATTGCCTCCATGCCACGCCGCATTGAAGCAGTCACTTCTGCAAAAGGATTCCCGACCAAGTATTGAGTGCATAACGAAACATAATTATTTGAAGGTTGACTTTTTTTGTATTAAAAACACTTTTCTTTTATTGGTCGGATGAAATATGCTAATTTTGAGATAGGAATTTTGGGTTTTCATGAGCTGTATGCCAAAATCATCAGTATTAAAACAATAAAAGACCTGAAATATTTCAGTTGGTGTGCAATGAATCTAAAATATATGAAAGTTTAATTTTTATCATTACATTATGGAAAATAATGAACTTTTTCACAATATGCTAATTTTTTGAGAAGGACCTGTATAGCATCGCTATACAAATGCTCAATGTTGGAACACATATATTAGAAATTGTATGCTTAAGGCACATTATATAAAATCATACTGTTACATATAAGAATATGTGCCATACATTGTAATACAATTGACTTATATTAATAAAATTGACTTATATTAATAAAATTACATAGATGGACCATATTGACAAGTCAAACGTTAACTAACCAACAACAAACACCAATAACTCAAATACTGCTTGCCTCAACACCATTGGCATCTTTTAAAACACATATTGAATTTTTTTTATTTTTAAAGAGGATTTATTTTGCAGTCTCGCTTATTTTGGACATAAAACCAGCTGAATTAACTTTTATTTCTTTGTTTTTAGTCATTACTTTTAAAAATGTTACCCCTGATATTTTGTTGGAAGTTTCATTTACTCTTATTCATTGGAAAATTTATATACACACACACATCAGGGGTGTCAAACTTAGTTTGGAGTTTAGTTCCAATCCTGCTCCAACACACAAACCATGTAGTTTTCAAAAAGCCTGAAGGACTTAAATTAGCTGGATCAGGTTTGTTTAAACAGGTTTGAAGCTAAACTCTGGTTCTCCAGGAACTTTGACACCCCCATTATGTATTTATACATTTATTTCTGGACAGAATATACATGGCAAGAAGGGTTTTAGTGGGAATTTGAATCAGCTGCTTTCAAATGAATGACAGACTGCAGAGAGCAAAGTGATTCAGAAATTTGTTTGAATGTAATAAAGCACAGATCACCTCACACCAGAAAAACCAAAATCTGATTCTTGAAGTGCACATTGTGTTAACCTGTAAGCACGACTTTAAATTGACTGATAAAACCCCATTTTAACTCAAAGATACATAATTCAGCCAATCCAGGTAGGGTTTGCCAGCTTGATCTTACATGGTAGCCTTGCAAATCTATCCAGTGACTTTTGTCTGCAAGTATCAGGGCCTTGCATTTGATGGCAATTGGTGAAGCAAGATAAGAGGCAGCGCATGCATTTCTAGATGCTACATAATGCAGCAGTGAAGACATTTAAAACGGAAAACCAGTTGCCACCATACACACTTTTTCACTGCATTCCAGATGGGTCCTTATCTAGTATGCGAAGGATGTGGTTGCCACTGAAACACCCTTAAGTTGTCAAAACAGTCCGACCCCAGCATTTGCACTGAAGTAAGGCTTCTAGCAGCATTTAGTCACCATGTACTAGAGCTTTACATATTTGCCTCCAAACTGTTAGGTTATAGGAACTGTAGGTAGGTTACAGGGACTTTAGTTCAGTGTTCCTGTGGTTCAGTGGTAGAGCATTGCATTAGCAGCGGAAAAGGTTACAGGTTTGATTCCCAGGGAACAAGTGCACTTTAAAAAACAAACAAAAAAAAAAGTTAGCCTGAATGCACTGCAAGTCGCTTTGGATAAAAGCGTCTGCTAAATGTAGCTCATGCTGGAGAGCAGCAAAGCCACAGAATCGGATACAAAGTTTGTAGACAAGAGATCAAAAACCTATTAAGACTAATTTTTTTATTTTAAACATCACATGGCATTTCCAGTCATTTTTTGTCCATATTCCTTGACATTAATGGGTCCGACAGATGCTTTATCCCACCACAGATCTGAGAAACAAACAGATAGTGAGAAAAGCAGTGCATAGGGAGAGAAATGAAAAAAATAAAAAAATAAAAAAGACCCAGACCTTTAATCATCGGATCACGTCCATTTCTGGTACTACAGAAGGTGTCACAGCAGGCACACACCTGGTCAGAACCATCTGCGGATACCCACCTGACAAGACAAACCCTTAAGTTAAGGCAATCCCCAAGTCACCTGTACACTTATTGGGGGGGTGGGGGGGGGTGGGCTTACTTATTAGCAGAGAAAGAACAAGCTTTCTGTTCAGGACTTATTGGAGTAGGAGGAGTTGCTGTAGACACTTTCAATATGCATGTGATGTAGACCTGCAAAGACAGTGGTTTGTAGACCATGGTAGCATTATACAAAGTGTTGCACAGCTTGTCACATACCAGTCCACTGCCTGCTTGATGGAACCTGAATGTCTCCAGCTGAAACCGCAGCTTATCACCTTGAGTTCGGGGCATAAAGTGAGACCTGGAGCCTGTGAGCTTGGCATCAACCAGGCACCTGGTAAGAGAACCCAGTTAGAAGTCTTGCAATACTTCTAGAGAGTGGGACACATGAGGTGCACCACTTACCCATTGTTCTCAATAAAGGAGTATCTGGGGATAGACGCAGCATCAGGAACTGTTGTAGCAACGCAGCTGTCCACAAATACATGGATGGGAACGTGCCTGTATGGCTGTACAGATGCCTCAATGTTTATGATATCACCCAGGAAGTACTGGTTAGAAGGTCTCTCGAATTGCCAGTCATCTGTAAAGACACCTTTTAGCACAAGTTCACAAGCACTGGTGTGTTATGAAGCTGTTTGATATACCAACCAGTCATGAGCCTGAGGGAGAACACAAAGATCTCCTCTGCAGCTTTAGAAGCGGCATATGGGATCCAATTGGGCATTAAGGCATCGCTACTCACATTATGCTTTCTGCAGAGGAGTTAGATAGACGGTCATTATATGGGGTTTAGTACATCCAGTAACCTTGAATTCTGCCCTCACCTTGAATAGTGACACTCGATACCAACCACAGCACTATTGCTCCTAACAATAGGAACACCAAATAAAACCTCTTGTGGGGTGTACACAAGTTTGAACGTATAGACAAGCTCATCTTCAGTCACCTAAATGGAGTAGAAGCATGTTCATTACAGAAACCATTCAGAACCATAAATGTTACGAAAGGAAAAGGTGAAACCTCACAGTTAGTGTACTACCACATCCATGCAGTTCTGACTCAAAGAGGAGCACTTGAGCAGAAGGGTCTTCTCCAGTTGCAGTACAGCCTCCCAGCGTAAAAGCAGATGACTTCAGTGGCTTCCCATTCCCAAAGAAGTCTTGCATCACCTCCACATATACAGAGTTTTCAGCACACCGAGCTGCCACACTTTTGGCAGGGACAGGATGGCGCAAATTAAAGGGAACACTTGGCTGCGTTGGTTCTTCTGGTAGGCTTGGAAATCTCCATGTCAGTTTTTGCACTGGACCCAGCAGAAGCTCTTTTGACTGAACACCCAAAACATCTTGAGAAGGCTTTTTAAAATCACTCCTGGCTGGTTTCTGGACAGGAAACTTTTCGGGTGTAAATACAAGGTTACATAGGATCATATTTCTGTGGAATTGGTGGCATTCTGGAGTCAATCTTCTGAACTTTTGACAGCGCCCTAGGCATAAAAATACTTGGGATCCAATGACTATTACTTTTGCCTCTCCAAAGTGCTTCAGAGTAGTCCAGTACAAGAAGAAACACCAATCCTAATCCAACTTGCCAGAACCCCATTGTTGCTAAGCTTGTGTTTCACTGATGCATTAGGCCTCTACCGTCCAAATTTATACAGCTGAAAATCAGCATGGCTCCACCTCTACCATGACAAGCGTTATTTTTCTCTGGACCTGCCTATTTACTCAATCAATATGTCACAGGTGAAAGTAATTGATTGCTTATTACGCCGAACAAATGATGCCCCATATATAGAACATGTTGATTTAGGTGCCAAACCAAATGATTGCTTATTTTCAATATCCAAATGACACCAATTCTCTGAAACACAACCTCTAAGCCTTTTTTTTTTGTCCTCCTATTTTTTTATTAATTCATAAACATGACCACAGACAGAATTGTACACTAAAGTATCCAGAAATAATAAAAGATCGTTTCTACAGTCAGGTTTAGATTGTTACACAATGTGCCTCACATCAGCACATCAATCATCACAAGAGACCTAAATGGAGCAAATGCAAGATCATAACAGCACATAGATTGTATTTGTAGATTCACTGATATGTTTTCTTCCCATTCCCACTGTGTTATGACTAAGTTGATCAGTGTGTGTAGATTTATGGTAGACTTCATTCTTTCAACTTGAACTATACTAAATGCTAGGCAGCACAGAAAGACAATCTGAACCGACGACTAAAAAAAAACATTTAAATTCAAAATATTACAGGTATGAGCAAAAGATAAGTTCATTAATTGACATTAAGAACTTAAATGGTGGTATTTGAAGCATGACAGCACACATTAAAACACCGGAAAATCTTAAAGTCTTAAAGAAAATATTTAGTTCACAAATAGTTTGTGAAGCAACATAGCAATAAAAAAGTATTCAACTATTAACAGAGAGGTTCTGAAATGTATATATTTTTTTTTTTATTATTTCCTAATAAACAGCCGGATGAAACATTTCTTATTCTATTAGTTTCTTCCGAAAGAAACAACTTGTGTGCCACTGAACAGGCACATTCACTTTAACACAACACTTAGGCTCAAGGTGCATTTTACTCTTCTTGCCAAATCACAGTTATAATTGTCTGAAACAGCCTGTATTGGATGTATTTATTTCCGGTAAATGACAAGGATGATGGGGCAGCTCTAGTCTCCTAGGCACCTTTAAATACAGCTTCATCTCACATATAGACAAAAAGACAAGCAGAAAGGTAAAGACACTGAAGACTGGGTCAGTTGTGTGTTCTGATCTAAGAACAGTTGACTGCTTCTATCCGGTACACTTTAATTGTCCCATCTGCTTTTCTTACGTTTGGGGGGATCAGGAACTGCGAAGCTGTCTTTATGATTCCCTGACCTCTCACCCCCATCTCTTTCTGACCGTCCCTCTCTGTCCCTATGGCTCCCTTCACCGTTTCGGTTGTCACTATGACGATCTCTGTCACTATGGCGGTCCCTTTCCCCATAGCGATCACGGTCTCCCCCACTATGCCTGTCACCATGACGATAATGACTCTCTCGCTCTCGATGACGACCCCTGTCGTCAGCATTCCTATCGCTACGGGACCCTTCTTTTGAAGAAGAGCTAGAGTAAGAGTCTGTAACTGAGCTCAGGGAGCCTGCACTGCTGAAGCCACTCATTTTGGTGCCTGAGCTGAGGGCAGGGGGTGGTATCATGGAGGAAAAGGAGGAAGAGGACGATGGCGAGTAGGACAGGTGGGTTCTGTCAGGCCCCTCAGGTGCTCCTGAAGGTAAAGAACTTAGACTTCCCGCACTGGTCCACCCGGAGGAGCTGCTGGACTTTGTGGTGAGTTTAGGAGGAACACCAGATGCTGCCACAAAGTGGTTTTTATACTGAGCCTGAGAGAAAGCAAGAGCAATGTTAAACAAAATCCATAAATTGCTACATACCTCTATATACAGTGCTCTCCATAAGTATTGGAAGAGTAAAGACAAAATTGTTCTGTTTGCTGTGGAGTCAAGAAATCTGTAAATATGATTAAAAGATGAATATGAGACAAAACTACAGAATGTCACATTTTATTATTGGGTGATTCAACACAAAGATGTTTTACCAGTTAAGAAGATCAGCACTTTAAGAGTTTCATCTCCCTATCTGATGTGAGGAATAAGTATTGGAACAGTTGCCTCACAGGTCTTTCTAAGTGTTCAGCTGTGTCCTGTTGCATTAATTCTTCAGATATTAAAAGCAGGGAATGTGTCTTATCAGTTATAGCCATTGCTTCTGCATTCTAAGTCTTGCATTCGATGATGACACACACAAACCAGGATTAAGACGAGGAAGACGACTCTGAAAGAAAAGCAAGCAACTTGGATGCTAAAAGAAAAGAGGAAGTAAATTAGAACTATAGGGAAAAAAAAGGGCATGGAGAAATCAAGAGTTTGGAAACTACCGGTGACATCAGCAACCAACGACAACCTGATCGGCTGAGAAAAAACAAAAACAACAGTAGTTAATGACAGACAAATCATAAAAGATGTGAAATTGAACCCTAAAATACATGTCTGTAAAATCACCAACAACCTCCAGAAAGCCGTGGTGATGCTCTGACAATCTACAGTCCGCAGGAGAATTTAACAGAATTACAGAAGCTACACAGCAAGATGCAAACCTCTGATCAGCACCAAAAATAGAAAGGCAAGATTCTTCACAAATGTGAGCCAGTAGAGTTTTGTAAGGCTTAGTTTTGAGCTGATGGACCGATTAGACAAAGATTAACCTTAATCTAAGTGATTGGAAAGCAAAAGTGTGGAGAAAAAAGGAAACTGCAAATGATACTAAGCATACAACCTCATCTGTAAAGCTTGGTGGAGGTGGTGTCATGGCATGGGGCATGAATGGCTGTCTCTAGAACAGGACCTCTTCATTTTAATGATGACTTAATGTATGATGGCAGTAGCAGAATGAATTTAGAAGGGTACAAAATCATCTTGGCTACCAATATTCAAGAAAATGCCCCCAAACTCATTAGAAAGCACTTCATATTGGATCAGGACAATGACCCAAAACACCCTGCCAGTTCAGTCAAGGACTTTATCAGGGCAAAGAAATGTAAAGTCTTAGATTGCCCAAATCAATCTCCAGATTTAAATACGATTGAACATTAATTTCACCAGCTCAAGAGGAGCTGCATTAAAGGCTGGGGAAAAGCATTTCAAAGCATAAGACCAAGACTCTGGTGATGTCTATGGATTGCAGACTCACTGCTCTGATTGCATGCAAGGGATCTGCAACTAAATATTAGCTTTTAATCTTTTACATCTGCCTTAAATTGAACTGTTCTAATAAATGCTCACATCAAATAGTGGGATGAACTCTAAAAGTGCTGTCCTTTTTATTTGGTAAAACATGCATGTGTCGAAAGACCTAATAATAAAATGTGACATTCTGTAGTTTTGTCGCAATTTTATCTTTTAATCATATTTGCAAATGTCTTGACTCCACAGCAGAGAAAGCAATTTTGTCTTTACTGTTCCAATACTTATGGAGGGCACTGTATATATATCTTTACTGAAGAACTTAAGAGAGGGAGGCACAGGAAACTCAGTGAAAGACGTGGGTGAGGCAAAATAAAAATAAAAACTAGGTGGAATTTTTTTTATTTTGTATTTTTTTTTTTACCTGAAATGCTTGCTTCAGGGCAGACATACGTTCTCCCATGGCTCCAGTGGAGGGTTTGTAGGCTTCATAGTTACCAAGAGCAGCACCACCACCACCACTACTACTGCGCTCCTGTTTGAATAAATGTGATATATGATATATAATAATAATAATAATAATAATAATAATAATAATAATAATAATAATAATAATAATAATAATAATAAAAGCATTAGCAATGAATTAGCTGTGGTTTCTGTCTGTAATTACAAAAACAAAAGTTTGCAATAAAATAAAAGGGGCAGAAACAGAACAGAAAAATTTTACTGTTATAAACTTAATAATAAATTGTTTTAAATCAATCAAGCAAGCAAGCGTAGTGCCAAACTAACAGTGGGTTCAGATCCAAGGCCTGGTCTCTCTCTGTAACCCAGGCCTCCACCTCCAATATTTAGCTTCTTTCCTTTTCCTCCCTTAAACCGGGATTTCCTGAACCAGGGATTCTAGAAGGAGGAGGGAAAAAAAAAAAAGTAAATGAAGAGTTGATTAAAACACATGTGAAACATGTTGTACTATGAAAGGTGTATATTGTATTCAGGTCGTTGTTTTACCTGCATTGCCAGGTCCATCAGATCCTTTGAAACACTCTGATTGGCTCCCTCTAAATTTCGAACCAGGTCACCAGCAAATGAAGTGTCTTTAGTGGTGAGCAGAGTGTAAGCTACACCCTTCTCTCCTGCACGACCTGTTCTACCAATTCGATGTGTATGTGTGTCAATGTCTCGTGCTACATCGTAGTTCACAACTGTACGGATAGATGGAATATCCAACCCACGAGCTGAGAAGTTCAAGAGAGATTTAAATTAATTCAAAAAAAGGATATATTTATAATAAAGGTAACAAGTAGCTACAAATGCAAAATGTTCATTTATTCTGAAAAGATGCAACTAGATAGACAAAATAAGCGCTACTAACCAGCAACATCAGTAGCTACTAATACGGGCAGATTCTTCTTCTTAAAGTCAGCAATGACTTTGTTCCTCTCGCTCTGATCCATGTCTCCATGCAGCAGCCCTAGGCTATAACCTTCCTGATTGAGATTTGTTGCCAGCTCCTCGCAGTTAGTCTTTTTAGTGACAAAGACCAGCACAGAGCCAGCAGAGGTGAACTCAACCAGCCTACGTGTCAGCCAACCCCACTTTTCCTGTCCAGACTGCAGCACCTCCACTATCTGAGTGACATCTTCATTAGCCTGTGATAATGAGAAAATAGGTTTAAATAGACTTTCAAATACAGAATGCATTTTCAAATACTTGTAATTAAGTTTACAAATTTACAATTACAAAATTACAAATACTTGTAATTAAAACTTAGAAATTAAGTATGTACCTCTCCTATGTCTCCCTGAACAACACGGATGGGGTCGACCAAAATATCTCGTGCCAGCTTTTCAATTTTCTTCCGAAATGTTGCACTGAATAACAGAGCTGTGAGAGACCAGAGGTCAGAGGTCAAATGCACTAGACTGGGTTAAAGCTGGAATGCAGAAATGCTTTAAAGCAGCACATTAATATAAATATGTGATAGACTTACTCTGTCGATCAGGTCTGACATGGCTGGCAATGGATCTCACTTGGTATTCTGTATAAAACAGTTCAAGCTTAAATGAGACAAGTGTATTACAATCTTAAAGGAATAGTTCACCTAAAAAAATACCCTTGTATTGTTCCAAACAGATTTAATTTAGGCTTTAACCCCCTCAAAAAAAACATTGATATGGATTACTTTTACCATGTCTTTATGTACTTTTTTTTTTGTGTGTCAAAGTTTTGGTGGAAATAACTTTCAAAGGAGGAACAGATATCGCTCAGATTTTATTAAAAATATCTTTCAATACTATTTCTGTTTTTAAGATCTTGTGGGTCTGACACAATATGCGGGAGAGTAAATGACAGACTGTAGAACTAATTCTTGAATTCAGTGCTTTGGTGATGAAACATCAGTTGGGAAATGCACTGACTGAGCTTTTAATAGGACAAAACAATAGGTCACAAATGAATGGGATAAAACAAAACAAAACAAGTGACATTTCACACGTACCAAATCCCATATCGAACATGCGATCAGCTTCATCAAATACCAGGTAGGTCACTCGCTGCAGTGATGTAGCCTTCTTCTTCACATGATCGATCAGGCGACCCTACGTGAGAACAGCCTTTAAAAGAACAACCAAGGAACATCCTCACAAGTAAACAGAAAGAGGTCAAACTGGGTTATGTATCAAAAGATATGATGTTCTTACTGGGGTGCAGACAACAATTTCAGCTCCTTCCTGTAATGCTTTGGCTTGTTCCCACATGCTGCCGCCTCCATATACTGCCACCGAGCGGAGGCCATATACCTTTCCGAAACGCTTGCATTCAGAATGGATCTGAACCACACAGATAAGCATTGTAAAGTGATTAAAACCCAAAACACACTTCAAAAACTTGATCCATGACACTACATAAGAAAACATTTAATCCTTTCACCCAGCAATTATTTTTAATCTCATTCCACCTTTCCCTAACATAAAAGAGCCCTTCTTTTTTTTTCTCTGACCTGTTGACAGAGCTCTCTGGTGGGGCAGACGATCACAGCAATGGGTCCCTCTCCCTGCTCCAGCTCCTTCTGATCCATGATGTGCACCAGCATTGGCCAAATGAAAGCTGCAGTCTTTCCACTGCCAGTTTTGGCAATGCCAATCATGTCTCTGCCACCCAAAGCTATCGGAACACCCTAGTGAAACAACACACATTACTGTAGAAAAATAAACCAATACCTAAACAAAGAAATGTACATTTGTGGGAGGGTTTGGCAGCTCACCTGACACTGGATGGGTGTGGGTTGAGTGTACTCGGATTTACGGATCTGGTGCATGAGCTGCTCGTCAAATCCAAAGTGGGCAAAACTGGTGGCTGGTTTAGGAGGCACAGCACCCGAAACCTGTTCAGTTTGAATATGGGTTTATCTGGGTTGAAAGAAAGAGAATGATCATTCGTGTTTGCACTTGTATGTGCTTCCACTGACCTTCAGGTTGAGTTTCTTTCTCAGTTCCACCACTCCAGCCTCAGTCAGACTGCTGAGTTCCTCATGCTCAATATAGAAGTTCTTCTCAAAAGGAGGATAGTCAATCTACAGACAAAAGAGTTTAAAACATAGTATTCAAGATTTGTACATGCTTACATATTCTTTTATGGTTTTATAGTCACACTCTTGCAAATTATTTTAACTCAAACTTTCCAACGTATGGACTTTAAAAAAAAAGATGAAAGGGTTGTCAGAATTGTCTTTCTTTTGGCGACTGCATTTAAGCTTCAAAATGTTAAAAAAGTTGTTTATATTTGTAAACATTTGTGAAGATTATATTAATGCACAAAATGTGTAAGAATCGTATTTTTAATGGCCACAGAGCTTATTTTCTGCAATGATCCAAAAGACAAATCCTATTAGTTTTTTATTATGCAAACTTCTGGTCTGGCCTTTCAAAATGACGCCATTCCTGCAACACTCTATTTAAGGGTGTTAATGCAACAATCACTGTAGGGAGATATAGTAACAGTACCTCTGAGTGGTCAATGGGGGGCAGTGGCAAGATGATCTTTTTGGTAGTAGGAGCAATGGGGTTCCCATCGCTGTCATAGTCCACTTCTTCCTCATCTTCCTCTTGGGTCAGCCCAGCTGTTGGGTTTTCTGCCATGTAACGGAAATATGCTTCCTGCAAAGAACACAAAACATGCTTTAGATCAAGACAAAGAGCAGCAGGCTTTTACTGCTGAATATCTAAATGCTGTCCTGAACAGCATCAAAATGAACTAGTTTAATAAAATATGGCATGTTAAAGAAATTACCCAGTATAACTAATTAAACATTAAGGTCTGAAACCAACAATTCACTGAGCACTGACGTGGTTAAAATTCAGATTTGATCACTGCTATTTTAACACACAGCACTGACTCAAATCTCATGTTTCAGTCACAAAAGAATCACTCTATCTTTAAACATTTAAAGACAATAGATAATAACTGAGAACCACTGAACTGGTTGAGAAAACAAGTCTGAAGATAGCATATAAAACCTAAAAAATAAGCGACAGATACCTACTCCATCACCAAAAGTACATTTGAATGGCTCAGTCTACACTCCCTGACAAAAATCTTGTCGCCTATACAAGTTGAAGGAACAACAAATAATAACCTGACTTCTAGTTGATCATTTGGAATCAGAAGTAGCTTATATGAAAGGCCTCTAGATTACGCTTATTTTACCAAAATAAAATCTTACCATGACTTGATTTTTAATTATTTAATTAGGACAGAAAGGTCAGACTTTGCTTATGCAAGTTATTATTTGTTGTTCCTACAACTTGGATAGGCGACAAGATTTTTGTCAGGGAGTGTATAAACTGACATAGATATATAAAGAATATAAGACAGAAAAATAGAAAGAGGAGTGGGGCACAGTCATTGCTGTGGCAAAGATACGATGGCGGTAGTAACGTCAAGAGGGTCACTCACTTGGTCATCCTCCTCTTCGATGTCATCCCGTATACCCCTGAAAGAAACAAGCGGAGAAAAAAAAAACTTCCCTGCGACTCGCTCAATCACCCAAAGAAACCCATATTCTACCTATAAACCCCCTTCTATTCCCATCCTCCCTGCTATTAATATTATTTGGATGAACGGTCTTAGAAAAATTCTGCGATAATAGCAGAATCTTACTTGGTCAACGTTTTCTCTTTTTCCTTTTCCTCAAGTTTCTTCATGTCCTTTGCCGCTTGGTCCTGAAAGAAGACAAAAACAAGAATTAAAGCAAATGAGCAGCAATGTCCTCAAAGAGATCAGTTCAGGAGCTCAGCTCTCACCTCCACCTCAGCCATAAAAGCATCAAGAGGGTCATCCTCACTGTCGGAGCCGCCGCCGCCTTCTCCTCCAGCCTGGAACTGCTTTCTAGTGGGGGAGTTCTCGGCGGGAATATATGGCAGATCTGTACTGCTAGACTCCTCTTCATCATCCTCAAAATAACTATGGAAAATATACATTCCAAGCATTAATTGCAAAAGCCTTTTTCATTAACTTAAAATTTATTTAATCAACATTAAAGCTGAAGTCGGTAACTTTTGGGGCTCGCGTCTGGCGGAAGAACATTGTAGCCGGAGCTACTTCTCTCCAATAAAAACAAAATCCACCGCTCCTGGCTCTTCTGGTCCAATTAGCGCAGGGCTGTGCCACAGTGTTGTTTTGTGTTGAAAAATGTAAAAAAATATATATAATGAGCGAGTACATAATGAATCCATTTTCCAAACCGTGTTTTTGTCTTATCCTGAATCACTACGGTACACCTATAATAAGTGTTTATATTCTGACTATTTTAGTCTGGTTGGGGTCGGCAACGCTGCAGAGTAGCACAGTACATGCGTGACTCGCCATTAGATGTAAACAGAGAGAAGTAGCTCCGGCTACAATGTTCTTCCGCCGGACGCGAGCCCCAAAAGTTACCGACTGCAGCTTTAATAGAGGAATTAGTTATAATGTCAGTCTTCTTAGGCACCTTTTACTTTCATTGTCTGAACAAAAGCAATAAAAGTGAAGGAAAGTGACTAAAACCCATCTAATTTTGTGTTCCAGATAAACAAAGGAAGTCAGATAGGTTTGGAACAACATGAGGGTGAGTAACTAATGTGATATGCTCTTTTTAGATTCAACTGTTTTTTTTAGTTTTCATTTTGGGGTGAACTGTTCCATTAGCAATGTATTTGTTTTAGAAAAGGCCACATATTTTAAGTACTTACGCATTCTCTTCGTCGAAATTGGCTCGTTTTGTTCCTATTTTGTAAAAAGACGAAAGCTGCTGATTCTTGCCAAATCCACCTGATGGTCCTGAAGCTCCAAATGCAGTGTGGGCCTTTGGGGGAAGACGAGGTTCCTCTTTATTCCCACTCGCAAGAGAGAATCCCCCGAATCCAAAGCCTCGCTTGCCACTCGGGCCTCCCTTGTTCCAGTTCATTGCTGTCGGGCTGCAAAACACAGCATCAGATTAGGGGTTCAAAACTAATGGATAGTCAGATACGGACTGCATAACATACATCCTCGTCAGGCTACTGAAGCATAACAATAACAAAGCCTCGTTGCTCGCGCACTGCTGCTAAATATTTCTCAGCAGCTTTGCCGTTTTTGCCATAGCTCGTTAATTTTCAAGGGTTCGCCTTTTAGAAATCTCTCTTAATATCTCAATATTTTCTGACCAAACTGCAAGTAGGAGACACAATCCCCTAATCCTGCGCTGGTGGCCGTGGAGAGGCCTTGAGCGATGTGTATTCGGATTATGCTTCGATTTGTTTTCACATTGCGTGCGCCAAAGAGTAAAATATGGAATTGTTTACATACTGTTTATTTACCTGTTTCTGATAAGCCGATAAGAGCGATTTTCTAACGTGGGTGGACACCTTATTTATCCACAACGTATTTACCACTTCAGGCTATCTCGCACACTTCTTGGAGATTGTGCTTTACGTCATTTACAATGGACTCGCTTTGTGTTTGGTCAAATTTGCGCGACGCGTTTGGTGGAGAACGTGGGGTTGTGGCTAAAACCGGAAGCTAACAATAGATTGAATTTTCTACCTATTCGATTGTGTTTTATTAACGTCTACACCTACAACAATCCTAAACCTACCCCTTACAATAATGCAAAAAATAGTAATTATTGTTGTACAGTGTTAGACAAATTCCGCTATATTGATGTGCGCATGCCCAGTGTGCGCATTCTGTGTAATGCAATGTTGCCAAATCCCCATCTTTTTTTCAGTGTAACAACAACAACAACAATAAATCTTATTTCACTATATGACACTCTCAGTATAATGTATGATACAAATATACTGTCATGTTTTGTTTTAGTTTTGGATAATATTGTAATATTGCAAAATATTAGGATAGAGTGGGGGAAAGCGTCCCCCTTAAGGACTGTGTATTTTTTCTTGTGAACAAAAGTTAAATGTGTCCAGAATAGTTATCATAGTTTTAGTGACAATTACATAAATTATAAACCAAGTATGAAAAATGTACAGAGTTTTCATGTTAGTAAATTTTTAACAAAAATTACATTTGGTACCAAGTGGGCGTTGTGTCCCACATGTGGGGTAAAATGCCCCCAGAGTACCAGCACTTTTAGCTTAAAATTAAAAAGAATATAATCAATTTTGACTTACAAAATTATAATAGCCTATTTAAAATATATTTTTAGCTGATGCTAACTGGATAGCTACCTAAAGCTAACTTGAGGTCATTTTTTTTAAATATAAAGTCCAAATATTTTTATTAAACCAACTAGTTAGAATACATGCACATTATTTTCTATTCTGTATTTAATTCTACAGTATACATCTTTTTATATTTTATTCTTATATTTTTGTTTACTTTTATTTCATTCTTTCATACCTATATTTTTGTATATTTTCATCTGCGTTGTATTCTTTAATATTTGCACTGTCCATGGAGCGGACCTGACTCACATTTCACTGCTGGTTATATTTGCTCTATATAATCATGTATGTGATGAATAAAAATCTTGAAATCTTGACATCTACATTTGATGGAAAAACAAAGGATCTGATGTTCAGAACAGAGTAACTCACAAAAACAGTTACAACAACAGTTACAACAAAAATGTATCTTGACTTTATCTAGTGATTATTTTGGGAAAAACTGTTTTCCCCCACTCTTCCCTTCATACATCAATGCAAATTCCTTAAATTCCCTCCTCTGCTTATTATTCTAAGAAATAATAGATACATTTCTCAGAAGTAAGGAACTTTCATTGATCTACATTAAAAAAACATGCAAAAGCCATTGATTAAAAAAAAACTTAATTGCAAAATAAATAAATAAATAAATTTAAAAGCATTTTCAGCACATATAATGATAAATCCCTCTTGACATTCTGACTGCAACAGCTCGCGTTTAACAGATAATAAAAGAGATAATGGCAACAACAGAACGCAGGCTATTTTATTCGCTCAAGAGTTTAGACCAATGGGGAGACGCGCATCCAACCTCTGGTCCAATAGGAGCAAGACGACTTCGAGTCGTCAACGGCTCTCGTCCAATCACGAAACGTTCTTCAACACGGACCCAGCCCACTGCGAGGAGAAGAGACGTTACAGCTGCAGCTCTGATGGTAGCTGAACATTTGACGATATAGAAAAGTAAAACCAACACAATTTATCAGTAGAGGGTGAGTTCAACGATTATATTGTATTACTTACACAAGCACACTGGACCTGCGTGCTCTGTTCATCGTAGTTGGAGATAATTCTGTAGCTGCAAGGCTAGCGTTAACTGAAAGAGACAAACCTGTAAGCTGCTGTGCCGCATTTGTTTGTAACGTTACTTCAATAACTCTGCTTATTAAAATAGCTGAGTTGTATTAGTAAACACACATCTTTCATGCTGCACACCAACTGAGCTGACCTAAAGTGTTGTATTTTATTTACACACGTATGCAGTAATAAAGACAATAACAATAACATCTCTTGAATTCGAGCACTGTTCTCTCGTAACGTAACGTTACTGTATCTTAATTATTTATTTTTCCTTGCAGGTTTGTGCTCTTTATGTGTTTGTGAAACTATTGCCACCTGTCATCATCACCACCTCCAGGATCCATGTCTTTTTTGGTGAGTGAACTTGACTGAGTTAATGACTTGGTTGTTCTGCTTGTACATTAAATCGCCGCTGCTTCTCACTTTTCTCAGCGCTGGGTGTCAGAGAAGCTCAGTGTGGAAAGCCTGAGGGATCTGGAGTTGTTTGGAGGTGAGTTCAGTAGTCCAGCATCTCATGCCGCTGTGCTTCTTGTGGCTCTTTCAGCAAACCCCACCTGCCTGAGCTTTATTCAGCATTAGCTGGGGTGAATGTGAAGGGGAGTCCTAGAAACCCAAACTTGTAGTTCCTGAAACACACTTACATTTAAAGATGTCTCTGCAACACTCAGTAGAACAATTGGCCCATCTGGAACTCGACGATTATAGTGGTACACATTTTTGGACACAAATCCCCCTCATAGTCAGCTATGCAGGGCTATAGCAAAAGAGGAGCTCTACATACAGTACAGGTCAAACGTTTGGAAACATTACTATTTTTAATGTTTTTGAAAGAAGTCTCTTCTGCTCATCAAGCCTGCATTTATTTGATCAAAAATACAGAAAAAAACAGTAATATTGTGAAATATTATTACAACTTAAAATAATAGTTTTCTATTTGAATATATACTTTAAAAAAACAATTTATTCCTGTGATGCATAGCTGAATTTTCAGCATCATTACTCCAGCCTTCAGTGTTACATGTAACATCCAGTCTATCACATGATCATTTAGAAATCATTCTAATATTCTGATTTATTATGAGTGTTGGAAACAGTTCTGCTGTCTAATATATTTGATGAATAAAAGGTTAAAAAGAACTGCATTTATTCAAAATAAAAAAAGAATTCTAATAATATATATTCTAATAATATATTTTCTTTACTATCACTTTTTATCAATTTAACACATCCTTGCTGAATAAAAGTATTGATTTTATTTAAAAAAAAAGAAAGAAAAAAAATTACTGACCCCAAATTACTGAACAGTAGTGTATATTGTTATTACAAAATATTTATATTTGAAAAACATAGCTTCTTTTTTTTTCCTAAAAAAGTATCACATGTTCTGAAAAAAATATTAAGCAGCAGAACTGTTTCCAACTTTGATAATGAATCATCATATTAAAATGATTTCTAAAGGATCATGTGATAATGATCCTAAAAAATCAGCTTTGCATCACAGAAATAAATGATAATTTAAAGTATAATAAATTTAAAAACAATTATTTTAAATTGTAATAATATATCACAATATTAAATTTTTTTTCTGTATTTTTGATCAAATAAATGCAGGCTTGATGAGCAGAAGAAACTTCTTTCAAAAACATTAAAAATAGTAATGTTTCCAAACTTTTGACCTGTACTGTATGTGGATCACAACCAGTCAGTACCATTGCAAAAGCAAAAATGCAGCGTTTGGTTCGCTATTTGTTTTGCGTGTGCTTTATTAAATATTTTCAGTCTTTTTGAGTTTTTGTTGTCAATGTGTTATGCAGTGTGGGGTGACACTGCTCTTTAATAAAAGTGCAGCGTTTGCGTCATGGTGACTAATGATGGCGGTGACAGCGGGGTCTGTGTGTCCTTGTGTCTGTGAGGCTTTTTAATCTCTTCTTGTGTTGATGTATCTGTGTGCAAGGCTGGCTGTGATGTAGTGTTATTGCTAGGTGTTGATGGATTGCTTCTGTGGTGCAACTGACAGCTGAGTCACTGCGAGAGGTGGACTGATCTGTAAGGGAGGTCTAACACTGCTGAAGCTGTAGGAAATCTCTACACAGGAATTTGAGCTTTTACTTAAACTAGTTTACAGAGAAATCCAGATATCAAAAGCATTTGATAGCTTTTTACTTTTTGATGCCTGTTTTTTTGGATAGCATTTGGCATCCATCTGTAATAATCCTTTTTTTATAACATGTTTTCTCCCAGTTAGTTGTATTACATAACAATTTAATATACACTATTGTTCAAAAGTTTGAGGTCAGTAAGATTTTTTTTATATTTAATTTTTTAAATAAGTGAATTAGTACTTCTATTCAGCAAGAATGCATTAAATTGATAAAAAGTGAGAGTATATCTAGTATCTGTTTCAAATAAATGCTGTTCTTTTGAACTTTCTATTCATCAAAATCCTAAAAAAAGTATCAAGGTTTCCACAAAAATACTGAGCAGCACAACTGTTCTCATTAAGCACCAAATATTATAAGCATATTATTAAAATGATTTCCGAAGGATCATTTGACCCTGAAGACTGGAGTAATGATGCTGAAAATTCAGCCTTGCCATCACAGGGAGAAAAAAAATTGTATTCAAATAGAAAAACAGCTGTTTTAAAGTGTAATAATATTTCACAATATTACTGTTTTTACTGTATTTTTGATCAAATAAACAACCTCGATGAGTATAAGAGACTTATACATAAAAAACATACTGACCTCAAACCGCTGAAGCCTATTAAAAATCATCTTTGTAGTGGTACAAACAGTCATGTAAATATGGAAAACATCATTTCAGATGTGTGTCATGTATAATTCTCTGGTTTCCATGCTCTTGCTGACAAGAGTCTTGTTCAGGAGTGTTGTTATAATGCCATGTAGCTTTGGAATATATATATATAATTTAAAAAAGTCTATAGCCAGTGTCATGATAGTCTGAATGCTATTTATTACCTAATATCAATAGGTTATTAATGTTTCCTGTCGCTAAGATGGTGTAAAATCCATTAAGGGATTTTTTTTAGATGTTACTTTTTGTATATCTGCTTTGACTGATTTTGCTGTGGTCCATAATCGCTGCTCCTTGTCTGCTTTAAAGATTCTCATTTCTGTTTGCTTTTGGCTGTTATATGTTACATGGCAATGTGTCAATAAAAAAAAAGTTAAAATAACAATTATATAAAATAATTGTTTAAAAAAAAGTGTTCTTTTTTCTGATGGTTTGTCATTTTGTTGTTGAATTGAATGCTTAAGTAATATAAATAGAATTTCTGCTTGCTTAAATGATTTTTATCATTTAGTATATATCAGTATGCATTGATGTAGATTATAATCTACAAATTTTGACTAGACAATTAAAAACATTTGACGGATACTTATATTTATGTTAGAGTTTTTCTTGCATTGCTTTATGGTTGTTGTTTTTTTAAGAGAACAGGAAAAATCATTAATAAATTGGTATCTATGAGATATAATATATTATTGTATGCAAAGTATCTATTTGAATTGTATTTAAAGTGAAAAAAAAGTGTTGCTTGGAAGGATGCTGGCTCTCAGAACACTAAATGAGGTGTTTCTTGAATTTGTGAGAACCACTTTAAAGGCAGATTGTTTGTTTGTATGTGTGTCTTTTGCGTCATTTACACGGTTTCTCCACACCAGAGCAAACTCAGGCAAGCCCACTAAGGAAAGTAAGTGTGGAATATCTTCCAGCTTTTCCATCTGCCTGTTGGTGTCGGTGTGTGATAGTTGTGAGTGTACGAGCATGTGAGATGGTGTGTGCTTGTGTAAGTTTACAAATGTAAGATTAATAGTATGCGCGTGTGAGTGTGTGTGTGTGTGTGTGTGTGTGTGCTCTCAGATGAATACATCCCCCTGTGCTCTTGTGTTTGCCTGCATGCACTCATCGTGCTGCTGTGACACTCACACCTCCACACTCGCTCAGACTGAGGCTCCACAAGAGGGAAGTGCTTGTATTTAAGTTGGGAAAGAAAGATGAGGTTTATACTTCTATCATAATTAAGAGCCTGAAGTAACCATTCATGTTAAAGAACAGGTGCAATAGATATGAGGGCTAGTTCACCCAAAAATTCACTAAGATTTGGCCATTATGGTTCCGAAGTGTGGCATCAGACTGTTTTTGTAAATTTTACGTGTCTTGTGATTTGCAAGCATAAGTGCATTTAGACACAATTTCAATGATATATAAATTATTTAATAATATAATAAAATTTGAGTTAAGACAATTTTAATAATCTGATTTACTTGCAAAAACGGAGTTGGTAAATGCATAAATGACATTTCCATTCAAAACTCAGAACTGAGATTCACCTGCTCATTTGCGTTGTAACTCAGAACTGTTCATGGGAATGTGTTGAGAGCAACTTCGGAGGGCAACTTCATATATATATATATATATATATATATAATATAAAATGAGGAAATATCCTTCTTCCTTGTGTTCATTTATTAAAAAACTATAGAAATCATTAGGGACGCAACAATACAGTTAGTCCACGGTTCAATACATACCTCATTTTTAACCATGGGTTTCGGTTCGGCTTGGCAGAGATTTTTTGTCATTTGTGATTTAAAATGTGATTTTTAAAACAAAAAAATATATATAATAAACACAAGGTTTGTTGTGCGTGTTTGTGGGGCTGTACTATTTGGCCCAAAATGTTGTGCTTGTATATTAATATGACTAATCATAGTTATTAAGATTATTACTATTATTATTGTTGTTGTTGTTGCTAAATAAAAATATTAAAATAATAAATATTACTATTGTAATAACACTTATTATTAACACATTATTAAAAATAAAAAAAAGAGTACGACTCCTGTTAAGACTGTTAAGAAAAACATGGATTATCATATGTCTACTTCAAATTTCTTTTGAGAGAAGTATTATTTTTTTCCTATTTTTACCCAAAATAGGATGAATTGGCCATCATTAAGTGCTGTAAGCACATGTAATGTTTGTTTCATTCATACTGGAAGCCGGAGGGCAACTTTGTGCAGTAACTCCACATGCATCACAGAAGTAATAGAACTGATGACGCTCCAGAAATCCCTAATATGTACTAAGACAAATCTGTCGCTGTAGCTGAATAAATAGAAGATTGAAACATGAAGACAATAAACACTCCACTTTTACAATGTACAGTTTATCTGTGTTCTTCAAGCCATCTTGGTTTTTTTATAATAATTAAGTATATTTATAATCCGTTGCTAATCAACATAGCCTTTTTTTTTACAGTATAGAATATGTTTTCTGTCTTATTCTGTGATAAGAAGCCACATTAGATCACAAAAAAAAGAGAAGTTTTTATTTTATACACGTAAAAATATGTTATATTGTTCTCTTTTTTTGGACAACAGGTTTTTGGTGTGTGTTACTTTTTCAAATGCATGTTATAAGTGGAAATTATTTTTTTATTATGGAAAACCGTAATTCACAAGCCCGTGTTGAACCGTGGACTTTGTAGCGAATGGTTTGATATTATATTGAGAATTGTGGCATCCCTAGAAAGCATGCCTTTTAAACTAGATTCACATTTCACAATGTATTTTACTTTTTGGATTAAATGTTTGAATAGAAATCTTTTGTAACATTATAAATATCCTTACTGTAACTTTTGGGAAATTTAATTTGCTGTTGCTGAATAAAAGTATAATTTTCTTAAAAAATAAATAAATGAATCAGTGAATCAATCAAAATTAAAAGTTTCAGAAATCATGTGGTAGCCTAAAGGATAACGCTGTTTGCATTCTTGGGTGAGCTGTCCCTTTAAGGACATAAGTTAATGGAATGCTTCTTTATTTAATTAATGATTAGCCAGTTGGATTCAACAGATAATTAAGAACGTAAAGGGTTAGTCTGTGATTTGTTTATTGGTGTTTACTGCTAATGCCCTCTCACCTCAAAGATAGACCCTTGGGGTCCTATCATACACCCGGCGCAGTGTGGTGCCAGGCACGACGAAGCGTTTTTTTGCTAGTTTGTTTCAGCCTGACCCAGTTATCATTTTCATGTCCTGTGCCACATTGTTTAAAATAGCAAATGCATGTGTGCTTATTTGTGCGCCCATGGGTGTGCTGCTCTGAAAACGAGGTGTGTTCAGGCGCATTATTGTTGACGCGTTACTATTTTGAGGCAACTGAAATAGACTGCGCTTTTGACCAACTGATACCTGGTCCAAAGTCAATGGCGTAATATTTTTTATTTTTATTTTTCGTTAATTAAAGAGTGCGTTAGTAATATGCGCCTATAGGCGGGTGAACAACGTGTGTACACTCTGCTTAAGCATGTGAAGATGGATGATGCTCATTGTGTTAATGCAACACATGGATTCATCCTGTCAGAGCCTGGGCTTGCTGCACTGTTCACTGACTTAGTCCTGCAAACACTTCGAAGGGCAAAAAATGATTTGTTTTATGATTTGCCACAGACCTGCATGATCTCCACTGACAGATACTCTCATCATATATGTGAGGAATTAATATTCTTATTGTAAGTTCTATGGCAGAGCGAAAGGAAACTTTGATGTAAGCAAAAAAAATAAAAAATAGGACTTTATGGGATCATGCATATCTATAACCAAATACGACAGTGAATTGTAGTTCATTTGATGCTTATAACATGCTTTTTGTGAAGCCATTCCTGCTGCAGTTTTCAACTTCTCTGTCTCGTACTGAGTCTCAGAACAGTTGGACTGAATCTTTAATCAGCCATAATCTGCCGTTCCTCACTTGATCTGTATGATTCTCTGAATAGCTTTGCAATGGCTGGGATTTATCAGTGTATGCACAATAAAAACCCTTCCCCTCTTCAAAACCAGGTTGGTTTGTGCTGTTATCACAACAGTGGCATCGGTGTCTGTGATTTATATATCTGTGTAATCTTGAAATGTTTCCTAATTCACTCAAGCTGGCATTGATGGTCATAGTATATTTGGTTGATATCCCCAGATACTATGATGCATAATGAAGGAAAGCTTACATGCACTTAAAATGTTTGCTACCCAAACACTGCTTGCATAGTGACACCAGTCCTTTTAGAAATGCTAAAAGTTGATGCTTTGTCACATTCAAATGACAAATTGAGCATTTATGTTTCCCTATATTATTTTCCAAATTCTCTACGATATCTTTGAATGTACAGTGAGTCAAAAAAATATTTGGACACTTAAATTGTGCTTAAAATGTCTTTGCATTACAAACAAAATATCAAACAATGTAGCATCTGCAAACAAATAAAGCTAAAAAAAAAAACCTTTAAAACAAATGGTCATAAGGTTATTGTAGTGAATGTACAACCAGCAGAGGAACCACAGATGTACACTAAAGTGTTTTCATTTCTGAAAGAAGTCTCTTTATGTTCACCAAGGCTGCATTTATTTGATCAAAAGAGTAAAAGTAGTAATATTGAGAACAATTAGTTTAAAATATCTTCTATATTTGAATATATTTTAAATGTAAGAATTTTCAGCATCATTATTTCAGTCTTCAGTGTCACATGATCCTTCAGAAATCCTTCTAATTTGCTGATTTCAGACATGTGTGAATTAAGTGTTGAAATACTTTGTTGGTTCACTGTATGAAAATCACAAGATTCACAACCTAATAATTGAAGTATGTTAAAAGTTTGTGATTGTGTTGAATGGGCAGTCGAAATGTTCTGGGACCTGAGGTGTGTCTCAATCTGCTCCCTAGTGTCTCAGTATTTGGTAGATTACAGCCTGAGTTTAAGTTCACAATATTCTCTCCGACATCAAGAGGTTGATCGAGACACAGCCGTGGTCAGTTTGCACTTTGTCGCCGTGTTTATTTACTGTTTCCACATTTGACTGATGACTGTTTTTTTGGCTCAGGCCCATGAGGACAGTCAAGAGTCTCTGAGCCCTCTCCCACGCAGAGACACCATGGGAAGCTTTCTTCCAGACAACAGCGCCTACGAGCTGCGCACTGTCATAGGTGAGGCCAAGGCTGCACAGCACTAGAACACACATCTCTGTGATTCCTCCAGCTGATGAGTGTGTGTGTGTGTCTGTCTGTCTCTACTTGTGTAGGTCGAGGTTTGGAGGACTTGATGACAGTGAATCTGGCCAGGTGCAAACCCACAGGGGAGTATGTGGCCATCCGGCGCATTGACTTGGATTCCTGTACCAATGACATGGTCAATTACTTACAGGTCAGTTACAGGCTTCTCTCACGACATATAGGAGATGGACAATTCATATTAAAATGCAATTTTATAAATTTAATAATTATAATATTTTAAAAAGTATTTAATTATATTGATTTTTTTTTATGATAAAATAATTCAAAATATCAAATAATTATAATCATTAATATAACAGTTTGACTCACAACTGAAATTAATATTTTGTTTTATTCACAAACTTTACATCAATAACTGTTTCAAAATAAGCTGATTATAACAACATAAGCTTTTCTTTTGGAAAAATGAGTAGGTAGATTGATGGATGGATGGATGGATGGATGGATGGATGGATGGATGGATGGATGGATTGATGGATTGATGGATAGATGGATAGATGGATGGATGGATAGATGGATGGATGGATAGATGGATAGATGGATAGATAGATGGATGGATAGATAGATAGACAGAAAGATAGATAGATAGATAGATAGATAGACAGATAGAGAGAGATTTAGTACAGTATTATTTTACTATTTAGTATTTATATACACTGTAGCATACTATTATAGTATTTATTATTTTTATATTTTCAGTTTCCTTTTTTTCCCTGTAGTTTAAGAAATTGTTTTAGTATAGTTTTAACAGTTTTAGTTGAGAATAACAACACTGATTCAGTGTGAAAGTGTATTTCGATTTGTGTTTTGAGTAGTTTAGTGTTTTTATTAGCTGACATTGGTGCAAAACAAAAATACTTAACTAGTCAATCAGTCCTGCATATTGCTAGCATATATACATAAGCATTGCAACCACTTTCTGTGTTTTTCTAAAGGGAGAACTCCATGTGTCTAAGCTGTTCCACCACCCCTGTATCCTCCCGTACAAGAGTGTCTTCATCGCTGAGAATGAGCTGTGGGTGATCACACCCTTCATGGCCTACGGTTAGAAGAGACATTCTGTATCAACTATATCAAGTCCAAACTGCTCACAGTACCACATGTAAATGTGTTTTGCCTACCGATCCTCTGTGTTTCTCTTCTCCATCAGGATCAGCACGAGACTTGCTCAGTACACATTTTACTGACGGTTTGAGTGAGCAGACAATTGCCTACATCCTGCTGGGTGTGCTGAGAGCGCTGGAGTACATACATCAGATGGGCTACGTTCACCGGTGAGGAACACTTATACACTCATGAATTGTTGTTATTATTATTAGTCAAACAGGTTAATTATTTAACAACCACACCAGACTGTCAGCCTGGTGTCTTTAATGTAGGTGCTACAAGAATACTGAAGTATTTTTTATCATCTTAATTTGTGTATACTGTAGTAGTGTGAAGGCAAGCCACATCCTGATTTCAGCAGATGGACAGGTATATCTGTCCGGTCTTCGGAGTATCTTCAGCCTGATCCGTCACGGTCAGAGAGCACGTGTTGTACACGATTTTCCTCAGTACAGTGTTAAAGTACTACCTTGGCTCAGTCCAGAGGTTCTGCAGCAAGTATGTTTGAAATATACCTCCGATCTCAAGTTTGGAGTCTGTAAGATTTTTTTTTTTTTTTTTTTAAATAATAACAATAAAAACTGTTTCAAATCAGCATATTAGAATGATTTCTGAAGGATCATGTGACACTGAAGACTGATGATGCTGAAAATTCAGCTTTGATCACAGGAATAAATTACATTTGCAAATATATTCGAACAGAAAATGATTCTTTTAAATTGTAATAATATTCCATAACATTTTTGCTAAAAATAAATGCAGCGTTTATAAGCATAAGAAACTTTAAAAAAAAAAACATTCAAAATTCTTGCTGACCCCAAACTTTTAAACAGAACTGTATACTGTCTATATAATACATTGGAAATTATATAATGCATATATATGTATATTATAGAATCTTCAGGGATATGACTTCCGCTCAGACATTTACAGTTTGGGCATCACTGCATGTGAGCTAGCTAATGGACACGTGCCCTTCAAAGACATGCCTGCTACACAGGTGAGGCAAACACTTTTTTATCCATCTCTTTTTGCTTTCCCTCCTTTTTATCTCGCTTGATTTAACTTGATAAACTGTCTCTTTGTCTGTATCAGATGTTGTTAGAGAAGCTGAACGGTACAGTCCCCTGCCTGCTGGACACCACCACCATCCCCCCCGAAGAACTGAGCATGAAACCGTCTCGCTCTGGGGCCGACTCTGGGATCTGCGAGGGCCCCGGCGCGGGTGGAGCTCGCCACACAAATGGAGAACCCTCCTCCTCCTCCGGTGGAAACCCGTACAGCAGAACATTCAGTTCTCACTTTCATGCCTTCGTGGAACTTTGTCTACAGAGAGATCCTGAGAAAAGGTAAATAACACTCTATGCTCTTTGTGATTTATATTTATTTTTAAAGAAATAATTCAAAATTCTGTCATTTACACACCATCACATCGTTCCAAACCTATATGATTTTCTTTGATTTGTGGAACACAAAAAGAGAAAGTTTGGGAACAGACTGACCACTCGTTACTTTATAATGAAAGTGAATGGGGATCAAGGCTACTGAGCTTCAAACTGTAAATAACTGTAACATCATTGAAAGTAATGTATACTTTTGTGGTGTAATAAATAGACTAAATGTATGTTGTTATGTCTTCCCACAGACCCTCTGCCAGCTCTCTGATTGGCCATTCCTTCTTCAAACAGGTGAGTCTTACCTTCTTCAGAGGATCTGACCTAGTGGCAAGAATAGGTGTTATGCATTAATTGGTCATAAAATGTCATCTGGTCTCCATTAAAAACACAAGTATGGACAAACAAAATGTGTTTAAGCTAACAACACAACAGCACATCCCATTAAGCATTAACAGTGCTGTGAAAAAAACAGTAAGTGAACTTTACCTTGTAGTCAGAATCTGAATGATCAACATTTTTTGGTGAGTTTCATGAGTTCCTTGTTTGATCTGAACAACATTTGTTGATCATGCAGGTAATGACAACAAGGTAAAGTTCACTTTTTCACATTTTTCACAGCACTGGGAATCTTTAATAGGATGTGATCAATAAAAACATGGCATTTTATGAAATTTGCAATATTGACAAAATTATTGAACTGAGACACTAATAGTGACACTTGTCCTCTGTAGAGTTGCTTTAAAGCTGAAATTGAATGTTTTGTAACTGATTAATTTTATAACATTAACACTGTTATTTTACCATTTATTAATGTGATGCTGCATCTACATTGTATAAAGCACTATATCAATAAATGCAGCTTGACTCAGTTTATTGTTGTGGTCTATATAACATTTTAACTTTGTAGATAAAGCGCAGACCATCTGAGGCTCTTCCTGAGCTTCTGCGTCCAGTTTCTCCAATCAGCAGCTTAGACTGCATGCAGCCTCAGGATTCGCCCACTGGACTGGCCAGTCTGGAGTCTGATCTCAGCCAGCTGGATGTGGATGACTGGGACTTTTGACATTAAACGGATGAGAAATGAAGAGATGATGGACTGGATGGAAAGGGTGATTTTGAGGGTGTTGTTTTTGTTGTGTTTTAAGGGAGAAAAAGGGTGCTATGTGAATGTGAGCTTCAAAGATGTTACAAGAGACTCTGGATTTGTGTATATCACTGAAACTACAAGGATAGACTATAAACAGAGAAATTAAAAACCAGCAGCCGTCATAGCCTTGATAATGCATTCAGAAGCATGAACTGAAGCAAACTCTCACAGACTGGCCATATGACAATGGTGATCACTTGAGGCTACCAAAACCCATTCTATGCGTTTCACCTGACTTTATGACACTCTATGAATGTCTACCAGCTTACAGCAACACGGGTGAGGAGGAGTGACGGAAAGGCAAATAGATATTTGTCCAATGAAGCATAAAGAGCTGTCAGTAAAGTCAACCTAAGCGCAGCAGTATTCAAAATACAGATGGATTGTGGGGATTAAAACTATCAACGTCTCAAGAGTTTCTTCCCCCAACAGAAATATGCTAGAGGACAAGATTTAGTTTTTGTCTGCTCCCTGGTTTAGTTATTACTTTTAAAATTTTAGTTGCGTTTCTGCTGAGATTCATTTCTGTTCTTGGCATATGTTACAGGAGGAAGTACTTCAAAGGACCGTCTGTGTATTTTCAGCATATTTACCTCTTGGTGAAATGGAATAAATGTTGCAACTGCACAAATGTCAACCCTTGTGTGCTGTTTTTACCAATGTTGTTTGATACATCACACCCCATTTTGAAAAACCGCTTCTGTAATGATGATTTCTCTATAGAATATTCAGTTTATAATAGCGAATGCACTGATTAATTTTATTCTACAAGCTGATGATTATTTTCATGTTATGGACCGATTCAATAAATGACAGATATTAAATTTCTATACTGTTTTGCCTAAATCATATATATATATATATATATATATATATATATATATATATATATATATATATATATATAAAAATCACATTATACTATACAGTATAAAAAACTATTTTTGAGATCTGCTTAATATTGTATTTAACAATGTTAAAAAATAATGTTTTTAAAGATCAACTTTACCTTTGCCATCATCTAACAATACTCACTAAACCTGAATGTAAAAACAGGCTAAATGAGTGTGAACAATGAAATGTCCATTATCAGCTGGTGCTTATCAGCTACAAAGCATCTAAAGGCCTCTCCAAGATAAATATATTGACATTCACACCACCCTGGTATGTTATCTGTTTATCATTAAATGCTTGAGTTCTTCAATGCCTGGTGGATTCTGATTGGCTGTCAATATTGTTAGCCTTCATCAGCTGAAATTAATTACAATGATATTGTTCCTTTGTATCATTATCTCTATAGTTGTTGTGTGGGTTTTCCGATCTCATAGAATTAATAAAACTTCAGTTATAAATCTTAACCTGGGAGATTTCTGAAAAGCATGTTTATGTCAAAGGTTTTGAACATTTACAACTCTGAATGGGAATCTGAATGACAAGTAAAACACAGAAGGGGAGGCGCTGTGGTTCTAGTCATCCTCATCTGAGGGAGGCTGGTCAGCGGCTTCCTGCTGTTTCTGCATCTTAGCCATGAGCTCTGAGGGAAAAAAAAAATACATTAAAAAAAAGTTTCTTGTTCTTCTTTTCATTTTATATATGATATTGATGAGTGAAAGCATCAGGGGTCTAAGAATTGTCCAAACCGATTCCAGTTATTTGTGATTAATGCAAAAGAATGTTCGCCTCAAATTGCACAACCTCAGTTGTAAGTTCTCAGTAAGAAGTTTGTGGAAACCATGATACATTTTTCTAGGAACATTATAAATGTATTTTAATGTTAATTCTGATCAATTTAATGCATCCTTGCTGAATAAAGGTATTAATTTCTTTCCCAAAAAATCTAACTGACCCCAAACCTTTGAATGGTAGTGTGTGTTGTGTTCAATTCAAGGTTTTCTAAATAGATGAGCACCTTTGGCAGGGTTGAAGACGCCATTGGTCTGCTGGTTACAAACGTAACAGCGCTTAGATTTGCGGTAGTGCTGGAGAGCACAGGCCTCACAGAAGTAGTGCCGGCACCTGGAAAACAAAGACATTATACTTCTGAATTGAGAATGAAATACTAGTTCTACAGTCAAATATGTGACAATGACATGCAAACACAATGTCAAATGGTTAAGATATGAGAGACTAAAGCTGTGGTAAGAAGAGGGAATATCATTTGCAATTCAAACAGGCCATGGCTTAATGTAGCACTCACTTTGTAATAATGGGGTTTTTAAACGAATCTCTACAAATGAAACACTTGAAAGGAAGATCTTCTTCATCGCTGCTCACTTCATAGTTCTCCTCATCTGTGAGATAAACAATATGTCAGAGAGCAAAACAAAACAAGCAAAATGTTCTCAAAGACCTGTAACTTAAGATGGCTCACCGTTTGCCCCATATCGTCCTTCTTCGAGCTCTCGCTCAATCTGCCAGCCGTGCTTATAGTCTGAGCGGTCATGAAGAAACTTACAGCTGTCTGAGAATAAAAATTAAATGAAACACGTTTGTTCCTGCCATGGGTGTTCACATGAACCTCAAAAGAATGACAAACATGGAGAGGAAAACTGTTGCTTACTCACCTCCAAACCCACAGAAGCCAGTCTCTTTATAGTCTTTGCAAATGTCAGGCTGGTAATCCCACCGTACTGTGGCCCTCAGGTGCTCAGGCGCTCTGATTGGTCCTTTCCTATCACGTACAAGACATTATGAATCAGTTAAGCATTGTGTGTCCTCAAAAACAGATGGAGTCACGGCAAACCGTCTCAGCGGCTCATTTATACTGACTCACCTGACCATACCAGAGGAGGCGTTGCCCATGGTGGAGTCCTTGGGTTTAATGTATTTGTGGTAGTTGTTGATGCCGCGATAAATTTTATCGTCTTCTTTACCAGTGAGCTCCTAGAAATAAAATACAGGCATGCCACTGAATGAACAGATTGTGATTATTGCGGCCACCCAAACAATATGTGACCCTGGACCACAAAACCAGTCTTAAGTAGCACAGGTATGTTTGTAGCAATAGCCAAAAATACATTGTATGGGTCAAAATTATTTTTTATTGTTATGGATGTTAAGTAAAGATATTTTGTACATGTCCTACCAGAAATATATTAAAACTTAATTTTTGATTAGTAATATGCATTACTAAGGACTTCATTTGGATAACTTTAAAGGTGATTTTCTCAATATTTAGATTTTTTTGCACCCTCAGATTCCAGATATTCAAATAGTTGTATCTCGGTCAAATATTGTCTGATCCTAACAAACCATACATCAACGGAAAGCTTTCAGATGATGTATAAATCTCAATAAAAAATGGACAGTTACGACTGGTTTGTGGTCCAGAGTCACACATCAATAATTGTAGGCCTATATCTTAAAAGTCAGCATGAAAGTGAATTTCACCTATTTACTAAGTGCATCTTGATCTAACTGTGAACTTTCTATGTATGTTTCTCTCTTTTTTTTTTTACCATAATTTTGAAGTAAAATGCAATAACTTCCAATCATTTAGTCCACTTAAACTGTGCCCCTTTCTCTTATAATTAACTGCAAGCTTGCATTCAGATCTGCCTCCAACAAATCAACAATTAATGGACTGAACCAAGTGCTGTCCTGCGTTCTTTCTCTTTATCCATAACCTGTTTCACTCAGATGTACGTCACAATGCAGAAGAAATTACCTGTCGCTACTTCCATTTCATTGCAACTTTAAAGAAACGCTTCACCCAAAAATGACAATTCTGCCATTGTATGCACCAAGTTTGAATTTTGGTCATTTTGTCTTTGCTTTTGGTCTCCTGCTTAATATCTTCTTTTTGAAAAGACACGAGAGAGAGTAAATGATGACAAAATGTATAATTTTTGGGTGAACTAGCCCTTTAAACGTAAGTTTATCATAATATCTGTTGAATTACTACAAGATTGTTTCCACATGCTTTTATAAGTCGCAGAGGCTCTTTTTTCTAATACATTTTATTAAATTATATATTAAGACAATTACTATTCACTAAAATGTATCATTGTAAACCACACTATACAAATAAATTTTAATTTACAATATTGGTGCTGGTTATTGCTGTTCATCGTACCTCCTGAACCTTCTGGCTGCGCTCAAAAATGGCCTGAGCATCTTTGTCCCTCTCTGTGTCCAGCTGATAAAGAGCAGTGGCCCCCATGTCATCTGGTCCTTCTGGTTTCTGCAACAAACACAGTAATACACTGAATTACAAGAATCAGTAGCTCTGGTCAATGTTAGCAAATTCACAAGCAGCAGAAATGTAAAATCATAAGTCGTCATGAATTAAGAAGGTATAAATCTATAGTATAAATCATTTCTTCATGCATAAATCTAACACACTCACCGCTGACCGAGTCGACCGGTAAGAGACGGTGACAGTCTTGTCTTCTTTCTCCTCTTCACTTTCGCTTGAGGAGACTTCTTCCCTCTCCACTTTCTTTGTCTGTAAGGAGGGGTGTGAGGCAAATGACTAGTGGTTATGGCTTCAGTGTAAACAACAGCTTCGTAAAAGACAAATAATGCAGATTTCACGTAACACATGAAGCGCCGACATACTTTCTGAATCATGGGGTTCGCCACAGCTGCTTTCTTCTTTCGGACCACAGCACTGCCCTCCTCGCCGCTGCTTCTGTCTGATGAACAAACACACGCTGATTTAAGACACTGTGAGCTGCACGAACGTGTTGATAGTGAACACTGACTAAACGTACGGACTGCATAAAACTGCCCAGTCCAAACATGCCTAACTGAGAACCCATGAAAAAAATAATACGATAAATACCTTTATCGCTATCACTTGCATTTCTTTTCCGTGCGGAAAATGTCTTGTTTGATTTCTTAAAAAGAAACTTGCAGGTTGTTTTTGGCTCTTCGGACTCCGCCATCTTTACCTATGAAAACAAAGCATAGAGTAAGTGAGGAACTGCGGTTATAGTGCCTCTTGTGTTTGGGAGGACTTGAAGGATCAGTGGAAGTGCATAGTATTTCATATTTTACTATTACTACAAATACGTACTTAATACTGTGGCCGAGAAGGGCAAAACAGATTACAGTTATGAAAACAAAATAACAACTTACAAACGCAAATGCAAATCTAAAAAACAAAATAACAAGTCAGAAAACACAACAACAATTCAGAAAACTATATAACAAGTCAGAAAACACAATGACAAATCAGACAAATCGGAATAGCTAGGTATGGTTTGAGACAGTGCCATTGATTTGGGATTACACACCGCTGACTGGACGAGACATCTATCAATCAACATATACAGAAATAACCAGCCGAAAAACAGCAGAGTCGTGGTAGAAAGTTTGGAGATGGTCTTAAAATAGCTCTGTTTAAATGTATTGTATGAATTGCGCTTACTGTGGAATAAAACATACCAAATGTCTATTTATACTTTGTTTAAATAACCTGCCTTATTGACATTTTGGCAGTGTCATTCTGTCAGCTCCAGTGGTGCAGGTGGTTAAGTGTGTGTCCTTATCTTTTTGACGCAATCCACCTGGGTTTGATCCCACCTTTTGTCAAACTTTTTTTCTCCCTTTTCAAATCTCGTATCACATCTCCGAACTTTCTACCACGACTCTGCTGTTTTTCGGCTGGTTATTTCTGTATACGTTGATTGACAGATGTCTCGTCCAGTCAGCGGTGATTAATCCCAAACCAATGACGCTGTCTCAAACTATACCTACCTCTTCCGGTTTGTCTGATTTGTCATTGTGTTTTCTGACTTGTTATTTTGTTTTCGGATTTGTCGTTGTGTTTTCTGACTTGTTAAAATGTTTTCTGAATTGTTGTTGTGTTTTCTGAATTGTTATTTTGTTTTTTAGATTTGCATTTGCGTTTGTAATTTGTTATTTTGTTTTCATAATTGTTTTCATAATTGTAATCTGTTTTGCCCTTCTCGGCCACCGTAACTTAATCATTTTCAGCCCAGTTTTGGAGGCAGGCATAACACACGATGGATGGCGGCTCAGTTTGTTAATAGATTAAAACAGAACAACCTTGCAGCCATTGGCAATAATAACATTTTATAAATTTTATAAAAAATGCTTCTACATATCGGGGTTTTAAACATTCTTAATGTGCATCTACATGTGTAAAATAAAAAAGTAAATACATTTATAAATTAAAATTTATTTATTTAACTATTACGTTGTTTACTTATGCATAGGTTGTAGGGATTTAAAGATGGTCACCTTCTGCAAATACAGTTTAGAATCTAGTCAGAGCTTTTATTTTGTAATATTTAACCACGCCCCTAACGTAAAGCGGCACTAAACGAGTACAAACGTCGTAAAATACCAGAGTAGTTCACGGCCTCGCGCCATTTTAAGAAAGGAATGGCTTGTTCAGCTCGGTGAGGATACACGTTGGGTATTGTGTGGACCGAAATACATACAAAATACTGACGACTGTTGAAGCAGTTCACGCGCGAAGATTTCCTATACACAAACGCAGAGGTGTTTTTCCGCTAAAATCGGAGGTTTCTTCGGAACCGAATGAGAAGCTGAGGTAGGCCGCCTGTGGGAATGCTGTGGTCTGATCTGTAGAAACAGCGGCTCAGTAGAGCTGACCCTAGGCACCTCTGAGGTTTGGATTCGCCTACACGTGTGTTACAGAACCTGCACTTCCATTACTCGTGCGTGTTATAGTCTCGGTTTGTTTATTATATCAAGCTTAAAAGTGGAAATGCTGGTTATGTAATCAATCATGTAACTCGACTGTAGTGATTGTTTGCAAGAAGGTAACCGAGGTAAGTTAACTTAGTAGGTACTGCTAGCTGCTAACTTCCCGAAAATCGTTTAGGGGGGTGTTACTTTACTGATGCAGACACTGGAAAATGCCTGAAAACTCTACGTTTACAAACATCAGTATGTCCCTGTGGTGTTTTTGACCGATCATGGAGAAACTGAAATCTTTTATTAATCAGTTAACCACAGGAACTGCACAGATCTGGTGTTTGGGGTATATATTAAAGGTTGTTCTGGGTTATGAATAAATCGATGTAATTCTCTTTCCTAGGTGAACAATGACTCAGTTTCTCCCCCCGAACCTGTTGGCATTGTTTGCCCCGCGGGACCCGATACCGTTCCTGCCTCAGCTGGAGAAACTGCCCCATGAGAAACATCACAACCAGCCCTACTGCGGGATTGCCCCTTTCATACGGCATTTTGAGGTGCTTTGTGCCTTATTTTATGTACAACTTTATTTGACATTTTATGGAATTTTTGAAAGACTTTTCACACATCAAGTGTTCCATCAGAAAATGGTTACATGCATGATGCAAATTACGGAATATATTTTGGAAAGTATTATGTGATCCTGTTATATAATGATGTTTTGTTACTCACTGTTGGTTAGGACCCCAGAGATGCGCCACCACCCACAAGAGCAGAGACGCGGGAGGAGAGGTTGGAGAGAAAGGTGAGCTATTCTTGACTGAATTGAGTTTCCGTGGCAAGTTTAATCATGGTTTCTAATGCTGAATACGTATAGCTTGTTGACATATTTATTCAGTGGGATTATGACAGAACAGATTACGTAATAAATCTGATATGTTGAAGTGACTCCGTGAGTAGGGTAGTCTTTTTAGTACACTTAATTGTGGGCAATTTTCATGTGTACCTTGAAAATGAGAACATAGGAGATTTTCTGATGGGAACTTGTGTATATTTGTTTGTAATGTGGTCCATTGTGATTTGAATTGCAGAGAAGGGAGAAGATGGAAAGGAGGCAAGTTGTGGTGGAAACAGAACTGAAGCTATGTAAGTATCTGAACCCCAGCAGTGTTTCCCCACAGGGTTTACTGAGACTGTGGTGGGTGGACCTCTGACCCTCTAGTTCACGATAAAGCTGGTCATAAAGTTTAAAGGTATTCATGGCAACCCGTCAAAATAAAAGTCCGTTTTGAAATAATACAATAGAATGTACACAGCCTACTACTATTACTACTACCGTGTTTTAATTTAAGTTGTTTTATGCATTCAAATAGTTAGACCTGTTAAAACACATAATTTGGTAACAATAAAAAAAATACAAATAATATGGTGAGAAAAAAATAAAACATTTCATAGGGCCCCAAACGTAATTCTTGTTAAACTTATAATAAATTGATGTGAAAATGTATATACTATTAAAGAGGAGTTGAGAAAAATTAAATGGAAAAAAAATTTTATATATATATTTTTTTTTATTAAAGTGAAAATCAGTTTACTAAATAAACTTGACTGACTGCTACTTTAAATTGATATTATTTGTTTATTTATTTTCATGTATACTATATAATTTTGTGCAATTACTTGCTTGTCAGTTGAGTTTGTGGCAAAACCTTTTACAGTGTTAACATTGTTTATACCTGCATAAAAATTATTAAAGTAGATATTTAATTTCATAAAGTACAATTTGATTTAAAAATGCACCTACATTTTTTTACATTGTGTTTTTCAGTTGCATAAAAGACAATTTTCCCCTATATATTTCATCATTGAGGATTTCTTTAAAAAAGTCTTAAAATGTTGTCTTGTTCTCGTGTCTCGTGGGATAAGTGTCTCGTTACACCCCTACAAGCAGATGAACTCAGAATATAAACAGTGCACTGAACTGCATTTTAAGTATTTTCCTCCCATAAAACCATTAAAAAATGCTTATGGTAATGGACAAAGACAGTGATTTAAAAAGACCAAATCTGGTATACAGTCTATTAAAATATATTATGCACAGGAAAGCAGATGAGCCCAGAATATGAACGGAATGTGCAAAGTTTCACGTGTTTTCTCCCTCATAGAAAAAACATTACAAAGAAAACTCTTAAAGAGGATTAACGGATTAGCGCAATGCTTGTTTGTATAAATAATGTTTTTAATAAATTTTATATAAAATTTGGGCTTTTATATCAGTCTTATATTAAGCCACTTACATTAAGCTGTAGTCTCCCATAGAAAATCGTAGCTTAACTTGCAGTTCAGTGTGTTCATATTCTGGGCTCATCTGCTTGCATGTACACAGTATATATTTTTAATAATTTCTATAGCAGATTTGGTCCTTTTTTTTCAGTGTTTCAGAATGTACCAAAACTGTGCCTTGAACTAAACAATGCCTTTCTTAGTACTTGAACCCAAGTTCAAAATGAACCACTCCATTATGAACGTATAGAGCTGTATGAACAGCTACAGGAATGTAACTCTACACCCTTGCCTCATACGCAAATCTATGAATACGCAAATTAGCCCCACCTCCACTCAGTCCACTAACTGAGCTGTAGTAAACGTGATACAATGGCAAGTGGAAATATTGGTTTAATTAAGCCATATGTGTTTGAACCCGAACTAAGCTGGTATGCTCAAAGTAAGCAAAGGAAGACTGATGGCTAACTTCGTGAGGTAACATTATCTGTTTACGCTGGTTCGTACACGGATAATGACTGATAAAACTACAGTGGATACTGTAACATTTCTTAAATTTACTTGATGATGTTGTTTCCTCAAAATGCCTTGAAGACTCGAATGCAGCCAGTTTTGTGATTACAAATCATGCCTGCGATCATACGTGTGTGACTTGCGGATGTCAATACGGGAGAGGTGCGTCTGACTCTGGTCTACTTTTACACTGCTGCCGCGGGTTATAATTCAAGTTAGCGCTTCTAAATGCAAATAAATAAGTGCTTACAGCACATGACATCGCGAAAATAATAAGAGAAATATGAACAATTAGCGAAACATCTGCAGAAAAAATTTAACTGTTACCGGATTAACCTGGCTGCCTTCTGACGACCCTCTGCTTTGCAGCACAGTTAATGATTTGCTAAGGAAAGGATCCCTTGACGTGTTTGGTTATTGAATTTTGTGATGTAGCAAAAAAGGACTGTTTCAAACCACATTTCTGTGACTGCAATTGGGAAACTACAGTTTCAAGGAGAAAATACTCCGCAGTGGTGTTGATAAATGGATTGGCACATGGTTTGTCTAAAAGCCTATTAAAAAGTCCACATAGACAAATAAACAACAAAAAACTAGATTTTCACCACAGGGGGACTTTAATCATGATACAAAGAAAGATGCTACAAACATGTAGCCTGAGTAGCGCTTTTAAATTTGTATAATTTCAACATTTGAAGCAAAAACAAAGTGCTCTGATTTTAGCTTTGTGAAATTATGGTAGATAAAACGCATCTGAATGAGACCGAAACAGAGGTAAGAGGGAAAATGCCATCAAAACTTTTCTGAAGACGGTCAGTTCACTTTAGAAATGCATTCATATAAATACTGGGGTGGGGATTTATATCTTTATATTTATATCCAATATTTTGAGCACCGCAAACAGTGAGCTTGTTGTGCCTGTACAGTATTTCAGGTCCTGCTTGCAAGAGATAAACCCTTGAGGTTTTTTTTTTTCCTTAGTAGGAAAACTCCAGCTTCTGTGAAAACAGGTTTACAAACACGTCTCGTTACAAATCTAATGAAATACTATAATCATCTCCCCTCTAAAATTATGCAGATGTGAAAACAAAGTTTAAATGGTGCCACTCCATTCCCAGACATTCGCTAAACTCACAGCACATGCAAAAATGGCGTTTACTGCATTTACTGTGAACTGAGCCGCTCTGAGACGTGGAAAACACCAGATCCCGTGAAGTGTGTGCTCTGCTTTGAAATGCGTAGCACAAACAGTTTCATAAGGGGATTAAGCCATATTGCTTAAGCTTTCGGTTTTAGTTTGTTTGACATGTACTCTGACAAAGCAACGGCGCTAAATGCAATGTTAAAGACTTATGTTATTATGAGAAGGTTAAATATTTTCAGTTTATTGTGAAACTGTGGCGGGCCACCACAGTCTAGTTGATGAATGCTAAACACTGCATTAAACAGTGAACCATTAGAACCCTCTCTTATAAAATCTTAAAAACTGTTTCTTGTATTCCCACAGGGGACCCACACAACGATCCTAATGCTCAAGGAGATGCGTTTAAGACCTTGTTTGTGGCTCGAATTGTGAGTATTTTTGACAAGAATATGAATGTTTAGAGATTGTCTTGAAGACACACATCTTACATGCTTTTTTTTCCTGTTTATGCAGAATTATGACACCACAGAATCCAAACTACGGCGTGAGTTTGAAGTCTATGGTCCTATCAAACGGGTAAGTTGTACTAAATATGTATTATGCACGTTTCCATAGTATGCTACTACCAATTTATCCTGCAGAATCATCCCTGAATTTATCTGGTTTTATTAGATCTATATTGTGTACAACAAGAAAACTGGAAAACCAAGAGGCTATGCGTTCATTGAGTACGAGCACGAGAGAGACATGCACTGTGAGTAACTAAGACTTCTCGTTCTTCAAATTCCTTAAATGACTAAAAGCAAGGTTCAGAACAGCTACACCATCTGTTACTACAATGAGTCATTTGTTGTCTTTTCTTCCCTTGAAAACTATTAATTCATTTTATTTTGAAGCAACAGAGTGTGTTGGTCATAGTCCACCTGTTCAACTGCTTTTTTTTTGTTTGTTTGTTTTTTTGCAATGCCAAAATATTTAGGTGTAGCCAACCACTCAATATTTAAAACTTACATATGAGAATGAAACTGTAAAGTTATAAAACTCCATTTGTGTGTGTGTGTGTGCTTGTATGACCGCTTGTCAACCCAATTATGTGTGTTCATAGTATATTCCTGTTTTTACCCCCTTGTGTATGTGTGTTGCATTTGGTGTGAGTGTGATGGTGCAGCACATGTGGGGGAAAAGTGACGTGTGGCTGTGCGTTAGCCCAACACACATTCTGATCAATGTTGCCACTTTATGGCATCTCTGTAATGTTTAGGCAGTGTGACATAGCAGTGTGTTTCCGACCGGAGCGGTGATGGTAAGCTAAAGGCTAAGGCCGTCTGTAGTGAAAAAGGTGACCCATATACTTACACACCTGTTCATGTCTGGTGCACAAACAGCCATTGATATCAAGGCATTCTATAACTCCGTTCACACAGGGGCGTTCATGATTGAAGTGTTGCGGAGCGGGTCAATGCTTTCTATTAATTGTGTGTTGTTCTCATTGCTACTGCAGCCGCCTATCTCTGATGGCTATTGGCCAGAGCTGGCTTGCAGATCTTGATGATGGTTTTGATACATCTACACCCTACTACCACAGCTCAGTATATGGTTGGTATGATGGGTTTGTATGATGGGTAAGATTTCTTTACACCCCTCATCTAATTCTAGGTTAGGTGTACCAAATCACTGCCCCAATTTAGGGCTAAACATAGGGCTTGAGTGTGGCTTGGGCCAGTTGTGGTGAGTCTGAGCCTGTCGTTAATCTCTTCTATTAAAGCCATCGTACTACTACTAATGTGGTTGTACTCTGCGAGATTTAGACTGTATGACTGTTACATTTGAAACAGAACAGTGTAGTAAATATGTGCAGCACACAATTGCCGAATTATGTCAGTGAAAGCTTTGATAGATTTTTATTTATTTTTGTAAGATATTAAAAAATGCAGAATAAATGGTTTAATTAATGTAATTGTTATTCATCAGTTATTTGCCTGACGTACAATATCTGATATTAAGGTGCAGTCAAATTTGGCGTTTGGCGAAGGCAGTTTTGGCAAGCAAAAATATAATTTTAATAGGAATCCAATCAAGAATTTGCCACATTGGTTTGAAAGTGACTTCTGTGTGACCTGTGGTTCATGTATCGCTACACTATTGACAATACACAATGGACCTTTTTTCTGTGAAATTGTGACTCCACTATAACACTGCTACTCTGCAAAAGCAAAAATAAAGTTGTGTTGTGCAGTGATAATGTGAATGTGTATTTCACATCATTACTGAAGCTGTTTTTACATCGCTAAGCGTTACTATATCTTCTAGACCGGGATCATAACTCTGTTATATTATGTAAAAGATAGCACAAAAGACACTTGCTTGGTAATTATTTTTTTCCAATAAAAATTCTTAAGTGTGTAGGCATAATATTTGCTCAGGTGTTTGGAATTGGCTTTAATAGAATAGATTACCAAGGGCATTGGATATTCAAATCACTGCACAGAACCCAGTTACATTTAAAGATACTTATCAAGGATTCAGCTTGTACAGCTTCAGTGGTTAAATTCAGTCCCAGAATTTTTCTGTGAGATACTTAATCCATAAGTCTAAGAAATTTCCATTTAGGCTGAGAAGCGAGCAGCTGCATGGAGAGTAACCTTTCCTATGTGTACAGCTTAGCTGTTTAAATCTTTATCTGTACAACTCCAAGTGGGCTGAAAAAAAAAAACGAAATTGATACAGCCAATAAAATAAGTAGAATTAACATTTTTACTTTCCTTAACTCAAATGTTAAGGGTTTATTCCATTTCATTTCTCATATTTTTCTAAATTTTAGATTTCAAAATGGAGATCTTTTAAAATCTCACTGGCGAGGTAGATTTCGTCAAGAATATGAGAGATATTGTTACAGATATGAGGGTGGTTGGTAAGCCCCTCTAACTGGTTAGGTAGCTGAGGGTTGTGGTAAGGCCCTCTGTTAACTGATAAAAATGAGGGTGGATGGTAAGGCCCTCGTGTTGGGTAGGTAGGTGCCTTGAGGGTGTTTGGTAAGCCCCTCTAGTTTGGTATGGTAGTCTGAGGGTTGTTGGTAAGGCCCTCTAGTTGAGATGTAAGGAGAGGTGTGTGCGAAAGGACTTGAGGGTTCGATGGTAAGGCCCTCATAATGGGTTTCAACCGAACATCATCGACAGTGCAGACCAGAGTAGCTTCGTGGATTTCATCGTATCGCTTGTTGAAGGATTGGATCCCTTATTTCTTGATTCAAGGTTGTCCAGTTTTGGTTAAAAAAAAAAAAAAAAAAAAAAAAATTGAGTATCAAATGTACTGAAGGACATTTTGATTCAAGGCAGCTGGAATCGCCAGGCTACATTTCCGTGGGGTTTTCCATCAAGGACTTCCATCCTTAACCAGGTGTTATGGTAAGGTAGCATCTCCAGGTAATGTAGTAACACTGAGATAATGACTAAATACTTAAGGGCTTAGACTTTTACCTTAGACCAGCAGAAGGAAAAGGACCTAAGGGTATTGGCCATATTGAAGTGTGAGAATTTTGTAGCGTATTTAAAAGCTGTAATTCTAGCAAATATAAATATAATATAGAATCTAAAAGTAAAGCTCTGCAAAATGTTTTTTTTTTTTAACCCATTTGGTTTGTCATGATGTGAGTGTGAATGGTGCTTTGATGCTCATAGAAATTGCATATGAGGGTGAATGAATGTGTAAGATTTTGGAGAATGGAGAGTGTGGCTTTTAGCTTAATTGTATTCACTAAGTGCCTTTTTTCTTATTGTTGCTTTAAGATTTAATGAGAATAAACTGCGTTAATGGGTAGTTAATGTGAATTACCCTAAATTTGGAGTTGATCGGTGTGGTCCAAGCTGTTGACTGCAATGCTTCCTTGTTTTTGTGATCTACCTTGCATTACCTTGAACTGCCTCAATTTAAATTTGCATCACTTAAGTTCTGTAGCACTCGAATGTTCCTTTAATTTCTTTTTGAACATTAGAGAGAGTTTTTTTTTTTTTTCCTGAATTTACAAAGCACGTGCTTTAGTTTCTTTGAACCTTGTCAAATGGTTTCTGGATTTTTTTATACTGAGTACTTAGATGCCCCTGCAACATTTTTAGGGCCCTATGAAATCCACTTAATTTTTTTTCCCCAAAATTGTTTTCATTTTTCTGGTTTACGTTTTTGTTTTTTGTTTTTTTATTCCGGTTTAATGGTTACATTTAATTTTTATCCAGCGAAAAGCATGAAACTTAGGATATTAAACAGCAATTTATTAAGTTTAACAAAAATACCATTGGAAGGCCCTATGAAGTTAACGCCCCCCCCCCTCAAAATCAGTATTTTTACTAAAGTCTTTTTTCCGTTGATTTTTCTGTAATCAGTTTTAATGGTTTCATTAAATTATTAATAACAAAAAGTATCTTTTAATGAATTGCTTTTATATAGAAAAATATTTAATTTCTTTTTTTCCAGAAATACTGTGGTCTGTATTCATTTTTCTGCTAAATAAATTCTGATAAATTTTTCTGGTAAATATTCCTTTAAAAATGTTCTAATAATAATAATTTTATTAGTAGTAGTAGTAATACTGTCATTACATTAAGTAATATTTCTGTCACAGTTTCTTCAAGTTAAACCAAACTTTTATTTGGGTTGCTATGAAGACTTTTAGATTTCTGTTTGTATATGTTGACAAGGTTTTACTCAAAAGAAATGGTAAAATGCTCTGGAATTGATTCTCAGAGCAGTTCTAGAGATTGTTTGTGTTCGTGTACTTATATATTGAGATGGCAGAGGCAGAAAACACCTCGAGCGTCACTTGAGCTTCAGTATGTGTGTAGTAAACATTCACACAGAGACAACCAGAACATGCAGGATTCATATTTAAATGGTATTTTTGTGGCTTAATATTCACAGACACAAGTGAATATCACATTTTGATTTAAGTGTACTGACTTGCTTTAGATGTATCCATCCAAAACTTGCCAAATTCCGTGACCCTCCACTTTAAACTGTAAACTGTTTTTATGACTGGATTCTGCAATTCTGTCTGCATTTTCTGCATCTTGGAAATCATAGGGCCCTATATTCTCACAATCCCCAATATTGTTATTCTTAAAATTAAAGTATTCAGAAATTTGAAATATTCACTTTAGGTTTTATTGGTGAAATGAAATTAGCATATTAACCATGTGAATTCATATACAGGATTTTTCTGAAGCATTGTGCTTTGAAGTTATTTCAAGGTATTCAGTCTTGCTTAAATTTATAATCAAAATCATGAACATTAGTCACTACTGTCCAGCTTTTTTTTAATAGAGCTATTTTTGTAACATTTGTTGGTGTGCCTCATTCTAAGAGTGTAATCATTAGCTGAACATGAGGAAGGTTTTTTTTTTTTTTTTTTTTTTTTTTTTTTTTTTTTATAAATGGATGGTGGCAGCATTGGCAATGTATCTCATTACTGGTGGCTTATCCATTCAGAGGTAAGCGTGTGCCTTTAAATAGCTTAACATGTTTGAATGGAGTCCATCCCAAATTCAAGGTATGTAGAAGGAAATACTGTTGTGTGTATTTTTGTTTCTCATTGTCCAACTCTTTCTTTCTCTGTATTCTCCTTATTCCCTTCATCCCTCAATCTCCTCTTTTCCACTGCTCGTCTATCAACTCCTCTAGCTGCCTACAAACACGCAGATGGCAAAAAGATTGATGGACGTAGAGTGCTTGTTGATGTTGAAAGAGGACGAACGGTCAAAGGATGGCACCCCCGGAGACTTGGTAAGCATTTTTTTTCTCTTCTTAATCAAGTGTTCTTTTCTAGGCTTTGGGTGCTCCTGGAGGCCCATTGTCCTTGTAGAGTTTGGCTCCAGCCTGCCCCAATTTTCTTGAAGTTGCTAGTAATCCAGAGGATGCTTATTAGCTTGTTTTCAAGATAGTGGCCCTCCAGGAGCAGCATTGGACACCCCTGTTCTAGAGCAAAGCTCTGAAGGACAGTGGATCACCAGGGCCAGAGTTGCACACCCCTGGTTGTGTTCACAAGTATTACTTCACTTCTTCATTATACATTTATTTCACTGTTCAGGTGGAGGTCTTGGTGGTACAAGGAGAGGAGGGGCAGATGTCAACATCAAGCACTCTGGCAGAGACGACACTTCCCGCTATGATGACCGACCAATTGGAAGGTAAGTTGAGAGGGGCATGATTGTCTTTTTAGGTAGGTACATTTCAGTCTTCCAAACCTGACCTCTGTTGTCTCTTATCATGCAGTGACCGCGATCGGGATCGTGAACGCAGGGATCGCAGTCGGGAACGAGACCGAGAGAGGGACCGCGGTGAGCGCCGCCGTTCACGATCTCGAGAGAGACGCAGACACACCAGGTCTCGTGAGCGCGAGAGGGCCATCGCGGTTCCAGGGGAGGAGGCAGGAGGTGGCAATCGGCGCCGAGACAGGGAACGAGAGCGAGGTGTTGCCGAAGGCAGCCGAGAGAGGAGTAGAGACCGAGATAGAGAAAGAGACCGCAAGAGGAGAAGCAAGAGCAGGGATAGAAAGAGAGACCGTGAGAGAGGGAAAGGTGCGGATGGAGGAGAGGAAGGCATGGGTGGGCTAGTTGATGCCATTATGCCCGAAGGAGGAGAAAGGGGTATGGAGGACCCATTGTGTGGTGAGCCAGGACGAGGTGAGGACAGAGTGCCCGAAGGAGAGGAGAGAGGAAGGGATCGAGACAAAGACAGGGAGAGAGACCGTGACAGGAAGCGCAGCCACAGAGATAAAGATAGAGACAGAGATCGGGAAAGAAGGCGAGACAGGGATAGAGATCGTGAACACAAGCGGGACCGGGGCGATCGGGACCGTGGGGACCGTAGGGAAGACAGACACGTATCCTCCTCAGGAGATCAGGAGGGTTTGGGTAACGGAGGTGAAGAAGGTGAAGAGCAGTTGCCGCCACAATCAGAAGAAGGTTCACAGGATGGGATGAGGATGATGATGATGGATCAGGATTCCATCCAGTCAGGTGAGGGCTATGCCTCCAATGAGAACGGATACAGGATGGAGGCCCAGGGCGATGAGTACTGAAGTGCCCCATTGTGTGACTCATCCGAGGTCCTCCAGTTGTAATGTTGATTGGATTCACAAATATCCTCAACCATTATTTAATGCTCGCACTATGTCCACAGTGTGTAAGTGTTATACTGTACTACCAACTGCTATCATTGAGAGAGCTAAGTGTCTCCCTGGTAAGAAGCATCCTTTGTTAAAATCAAAAGATTATGTAGTTGAACCCAGGTTATTTAATTTGTGGGGATTTGTAGACACAAAATGTCACTAAATAGCTAGCCTTATGATGCATTTGAATTCCCTGTCTAACATCAGCTCAGTATCAAGTGACTGCACTGCTAGGAATAGATCTCTTGACTAAGCCACTGTATTTTATTACAGTGTAGTTTATTCAGTAAGGGACGGGTAACTGTCATGATTGGGATTGTTTAGTACTGTTATGTCCATTTGCATATATGTTTGTTGATTACAAGAGTTATTGGTTTGTAGTGTTATCTGAACAACGTTCCCTTTATATCTGCACCCCCCAATTTCTCTGCAGGTTCATTTTTTTTTCTCTTGTCTTGTACATTTTGTTTCATATTTGGTTCGAGATGTGGATCGGTTGAAAATTGTACAGTGGCGCCTAATTTTACTATAGTAACAAAGGCAGCAAACATTGACAGATGTTTTTTTTTTTTTTTTTTAATAGGAATGTCTTCAATGGGTTCACAAAAATCGCTCTTAAATGTGTTTTTTTTTTTGCTTGTATCTCTGGTCGTATTGGTTATGGTTTTCATTCTTGAATAAATACTTTTTATTGCCAAATTATTGTCTGTTTGTCTTGGTTCCTTATTTCTAAGCCTTTTCTCATAAACGATTTTGTTGGTTGCAAAAAGGCTTTGGTTGAACTCGCGCCTCTGACGTATTGTATTGCGTCATTCTGTAAGCGGCTGGTACGAGAGCGCACAGGCTTCTCGCGCATCTCGCCCTTTCACTGGGAACCTGCAGAAGACGATCGATTTTCACAATTGAAAACCCTGTCCTGCAGCTTCAAAACGATCTCTTACGATTCTGCCCCCGGTGAAAGAACGCGTCGGTCCTCTACTGCAGCAGACGGTCTTCATGATGTCGTATTATCATACGGGGAAAGAGCTGGACATGGCGGCGATGACTGAGCCGCTCTGCCTGGAAAGAGGTAATTTACTTGTTTCTGTTCATTGTGTCCAGAGTGCGAATTTTGGGAGGGTCTGACCCCCTTAAAGAAGGCTTGAATCCCCCCTGATGGACGTCGAAACTAGATGTGGGGAGGGGGGTCGGATAGAAAGACAGCTAGCCGCGTAATATGGAGATTTACTTGTAAATATTAATATGCGTTTCTATAGCCCTGGCTGATTTAACAATATTTTGGCAGCCCCTGTAATGGGTTGTATTGACGTTACCTGCGCGATTGAAGAATATGCTACAGCGCTCTTTCAAAAACGTGCATTTATTGCTTGGACGGAGCAAGAACACCTCAAATGCATGCGTAGATTCAGTCGAGTGATAAAGTTTACCCTCTTTAAATTAATGCTGTTGAACTGAATTTACGAATCATTTGCTAAAATACCTAAAACCCTTAACAGCGGTTCTGTCAGATGCGCGTGAAAGCTGCGTGTTACTATAACAAGCCCTGTGTTTTCTTTCAGAATCATCATTAGCTGGAAGAAATATAAAAATAGGTTACATAAGTTTTTAGTAAAAATGAAGATAAGGTAAACGTGTGAATAACTGCATTTTAGACACATTGTCAGTAATTTCACTAATGAAAACAAAGCCCTAGGAGAACTGTACAACAGTCTCGAACTGTAGTACGTGTTTGACCAACGCACTGTGTCGTTTCATTAATGAATCCACGGTTTTAAACGAATCGAGGGAATCAATGATTCAGTGAACCATTCATCAAGGCAGTCACTTGCTTCGTTTGTGAATGAATCAGCTATTTGAACGAATCGATTGAATGACTCACTGACTTCAGACAGGTGTTTGCCACCACCTTCTGGCGCTTTTAGTTGTATATGAAGTATAATTTTTTTTTTTTTAAATAATTTAATATTACACCATTTATTTGTATTTTTGTATGTTGAATTTAAAATATATCCATCTAAAGCTACTTATTTCAACTACTTTTCTGTAATGTCTATTCAGTGTTTGTTTTTCTAAATGAACACAATTATCTTTAACAATAACTGTCTTTAATCGGCACATGATATGCATGTTAATTAATTAATCTCATTAATTTGAGATTAATTTGATTAATTGGTACATTATATATATATTTTTTAAATAATCACTTGACAGCCCATGATGAGCAAAAGCAACTCTTTTTTTTTTTTTCCTGAGGCTCTCAGAGATCCCCTTTGTTTGTGCCATGATTCACTTCTAGAAACTTTAATCAGACTTTGATAGATCCCAGGGCTGGCAGTGACACCTGATAGTCTTCCCACTGACTGAAAACACCTCTGAACAGATGGACTCTAATTTCATCTTCAAATTAACTGCTAATCCTAGAGATTCACATATTTTTGCCACTCCCAGATATTTAATATTAGATAATTTTCATGAATAAATAAAGGATTATATATATATCATATTTATTTATTTTTATTTATTATTCTCTGTCGACTTTCAGAACTTTTTGTGAAAAACGGATTCTGTTTTGGGTCATATTTATGCAGAAATACAGAAAATTATAAAGGGTTCACAAACTTTCAAGCAGCACAGTATTTCTGCAATGTTTTATTTTCTGACAGATATTTGCAGAGTGATAGAACTGTTGGACAGGCTTCAGAGAAGTGGTGAACTTCCTCCTCCCAAACTCCAGGCTCTACAGAGAGTCTTACAGAGCAAGTTCTGTGCTGCCATCCGAGAGGTAAAGCTTGCTTCTGTCCTTCAAACATAAGGACTTTACTTCGGTTAAAACTGTTTGCTGGATTCTGTTCATTTGTAACATGTTGCCTTTTAAAAAAAAATATATGATAAAAACATTTAAAAGAAAAAAAAAAGTTAAAATATTTACTAATTTTTTTTTTTTCTTGTACTGATTTCACAGAACACTAATGGAACATATTAAAAGAAAAAAAAAAGTTAAAAAATGTTGTCTCACCACGTAAGCACTTACGACAGCACTCTTCCTCCTCCACACGTGAATGGTATTTTCTCATAGACAGAATTGTGCTGCACTGTTCCTCCTCCTGAATGACTCCCTTTCCTGTCTCTCTGAGACGGCATCTCACTTCAGCTGCTATACCTCACGCCTTGATTTGTAGTAATGGGTTTCAATAGCAGAAGTCCAGTCTGTTCACAGCTTGCACAGCTATTCTACATGACACTCTTGTCAGACTAACTCAGTTTTCACATGTACTTTAGATGTTCTGCTCTTTGCGTAGCTGAGAGATAGATAATAGGAAGACAAGATTTTGATCAGTATGTCTACTTTGATTGTGATTCATTCCACTAAAATGTGCCCTCTACTTCACAAACCTTACATAGTATTCACTAAGAAAACTGCACATTGACTTTCACTATTACATGGCTCAGGATTCTTGTTCAGTAATGGCATTCTGAAAATATTTGTGTGAGTGCTAAAATGTATAATTAGCTATCGTTTCTTTTCTTCTCAAAGTAAATATAAATTGTCAACTAAAATCAATGTGTAATGCCCATTTATTAAGTAATCAACATCTGTGTAGTAAGCAAGCTAATGGACAGTCACGCAGTCATTTTCACAAAATAAACCCAAAGCCGAAAGGTCTTGTGTGATACTGCAGGGGGTTTATTTCGCAGTAATGACCAACAGACTGTACAATATAATCTATTATGAAGTCAATAACGAATATTATTGTTTAAAGACATCAGTAGTTTGCATTAATTGAATTATGTATGCACATGAAAATATCAATCAAACTTTAAGGACATTTCTGCTATTTGAATGTATATTAATTAATGATCTGCAAAGTAATGTGATAATGTGTGTTAGGTTCATTAATTATAAATGTGTCAAACTAACTGTAAACTACAAATATTTGAGTTGAAATGACTGTCCCTTTCTAGGTCTATGAGCAGCTTTATGATACATTGGACATTGCAGGTGGGCCTGAGGTCCGAGCACAAGCCACTGCAAAGGTACCTTCTTACCCAAAAATTGCCAGTGTTGATCAAGAATGATCATATACTGATGAAGACATTTATTTGGTGTCTTTTTCCAGGCCACAGTAGCAGCATTCGCAGCCAGTGAAGGCCATGCACACCCAAGAGTGGTCGAACTCCCTAAAACAGACGAGGGGCTTGGGTTCAACATCATGGGTGGAAAAGAGCAAAACTCTCCCATCTACATCTCCAGGGTCATCCCAGGGGGTGTTGCCGACCGCCAGGGTGGTCTGAAGAGAGGAGATCAACTGCTCTCTGTTAATGGAGTGGTATGTGGGGACATTACGATTTTGAGTCGTATCATTTATGTTTCGGTGTGTGACCTTGACTTTGATTTTAAGAGCTGCGGTTTGCCAGAATAACAGCCTTCTAAATGTCCTTCATATTTTATTGTGTGTAGAGTGTGGAGGGAGAACATCATGAGAAAGCTGTAGAGCTGCTAAAGGCAGCGCAGGGTTCAGTGAAGCTGGTGGTGCGTTACACCCCTAAAGTCCTCGAAGAGATGGAAGCCAGATTTGAAAAGATGAGAAGTGCCAGGAGACGTCAGCAACATACCAGCTACTCGTGAGTGCGACTATCACTTTCTTTTCCTTTCCTACCTTTTTCTCATCATCTCTCAGCCGATCATTAATCAGGAGACATTTTTTTGTTTGAAAGTCATACACTACTGTTGATCTTTTATGCTTACCAAGGCTGCATTTAAAAAAATGTGAAATAATATTACAATTTAAAACAACTGTGTATTTTCTCTAAATGTCATTTATTCCTGTGATGTAAAGCTGAATTTTCAGCATAATTTCACCAGTCTTCAGTGTCACATGATCCATCAGAAATCATTCTAATATCATGATTTGCTACTCAAGAAACATGTTGAAAAGAGGTGTGATACTATTTTTTGCAGAAAATGTGATGCATTTTTCCAGGATTCTTTGATGAATATTACAAAAAAAAAGATTAGAAATCTTTTGTAACATATATTTTCTGTAACTTTTGACACATTTGAAAGTTAATACATCCTTGTTGAAAAAAAGCATTCACTTCCTTTAGATCTTACTGAACGGTAGTGTATCTCACAATTATTTCGTATTTATTTCAGTGTGCACAACACTGTTAAAGTGTAATACATTAGTAAAACAATGTAATTGGCATGTTAAATGTCTTTATTGAAATCTGAGATATTCTACTGGCTGTATTTTGAAATTTCGCCCTTCGTTGTCTTTTCACCGACAGGTCTTTGGAATCCAGGGGTTAACCAGTCTCAACTTCTGACTGACCTGCTGATCCGTTCTCCCTCCCTCTCTGCTCCTATAGGATGACAGAAGACCCAGAGGAGATCAGTGTAGACTACCCTTAGCTATTTATATGTTAGTGGAACGATCTCAAAACGTGTAGACCTCAAATATACTATTTTCCCTGGAGAGACTGCATAGTGCATCTGGTCTGTCTTGAGTCTTAATTTTTTTTTTTTATTGTATTCTTATGTGGAACCTGCACCCTGTGATATTCTCGGGGGGGTTGTGTGTCTGTTAGCACAGAAGAAAACTTAAAGAATGGTCTGGCTAATACAAATACACAGTGTGTGTACTTATAGGACTTTGTGTCTTTTGCCGTGGAATTATTGCTGAACTGAAAGGCATGATGGCTTCTTAGACCATTATTCAGTCACTCACGTATCAAATCTGTGTTTCAGAAGACATGCATTGACAATAGAGTTAAAGCTATGCATCCCACTTCTATAAGTATTCTTGTATCACGTGTTCTGCTCTGTGTGAGCTACATCAAGAGTACACAAACACTGTTATCACAAAAGACACTTCCTGAATGAACTGATTGCTCCGTACAAAGCATGCCACACTCCAATAGGGTCGTCATGAAAGTGTGCTGCTATGAGTGGCTTTGTGCTGCCAATCATAGTGCCTGTGTTTAATGCTTGAATTTTTGAGTTTATTTAGTTATTCATACATTAAAACCAACAATGTAGTTTAATAGTCTGCTGAGTTGATTTATGCCCACAGTTTATAAACATTTACCATAACCATAGTTTTGACAAAATATCATTGCTATTTGAATATACCATATGCCATTCATTTTTTCTATTTTTGTAATGATGAGAGTGAGGGTTTGTTTTGCATTATGGTTTATTGTAAATTAATTGTCATGAAAATTGAGTTTATTTGTAATGAAAATATCACAATGTAAAAATTTTGAAATTTGACTAGTATAGGACTTGTTTTGATAGATTCTATTAAATTCACCTCTAATGTCAATTGCTCTAATACGAACACTTTCACACAAAAAAATAAATGAAATAGTAGCCTATAAAAAAAGCCTACTAGCCTATTTACATATAATAGTTAAAGAAATTACGTTTTCAAAAGTAAAAAAAAAAAAAAGTATTTTATTTTGTTTCAGCCTTTTTACTATTTAGGTTAACGTTTCTCGGAAAACGCACACACGATCGAGGAGTGTACGCACCTGCACGCGCGTTCGTTTCCATAGCAGCAGGTAAGCGTAAACTAGGCAGACTCCATTCCTATGGATGGGCGCAGCATTATCTATGACGAAACACTTAAAGGGTCTTATCAGTAATATGTCTCTTGTCTAATTTTCGACGGGCAGGAGTTCCTGTATCTATTTGGTGGTTATTTTTCAGTTTTGCGAGGGAGTGCATGAAGCGAATGGACAACCAGAGACGAAAGGTCCAAACCAGCACAACTATTGGACATGCGTATCTGCAACCTTCTTCGTTTTATTTTAAAACTTGTAAGGTAGGTACGAGGAACATCAAACTGGGTTACCGAACAAGTTTGATTTATTAACTTTTACAAAAAAAAAAATAATAATGGTAACCATAGTTACAAGATAATTTGTTTCTACAGTTAAGTTGGCAGCTTGCTATTTCAGCGACGTCTTTGACCAAAAACGAAACAGAGCAAATTAACAAAGAATTTAGTCCGTTTAAAAAAGACGCAATAGTTGTATGGTGTTTTTGGTGGTGGTCTTATATAGAGCTTGTTAGTAAATAATGTTCATAACATCATAAACCTAAAGTGGCCTAGTCTTTAACCTTTCTTGTTGACTGGCCTAATGGGACACAACCGAAGAATCAAGATGTGATTCCTTCAACTACCTTCTTGTCACTGCCCCAGAATGCCCCTCTTCCTCCAGTCGTCCGCCGTCAGAACAGAGTGCCGGCCTCTGCTCACTTCTCTCTCACCTCACACACTGAGCATGACAGAAAACCACTGAATGGACCTCTGTACAATGAGATCCACTCTAAAGCCCCCGCGCACTGGACCACACACTTCCTCAGTGAGCTGGCCCAGAGGGTGAGATGTGTGTGTAAAGGAGTTTTTCTCTGGAGAATGTCTTTTTTATTCTGTTTTTGGAACTCTGTGTCTTCATGTATGTCATTCATATGTCTGTGTTTGATCCTCCACAGCTCAGAGACCGGCCAACAGTGGGAGTGGTCTCTAATCCCATCAGTGAAATGCAGGACCGCTACAGAGGTCAATCAGCAGCACGTGAACCTCCGGCTGAACACTTTAGCATGATGAAGGTGAGATAAAGAGGCTGAAAAATAGGCCCTGGTAAAGTTTCGTCTTGTCCTCCTCGCTGATGTAGAAGTAAAGTCACAAGCTCTAACACATTGCACATCTATAACAGGAGAATTAATGTAAGTGCTTTTATGAAAATTATGTTTATTTCTACTTTCACATTGAAAAAACAACCCCATCCACTTCCATTGTAAGGCCACTATAATCCCAGTTGAAAATGAGGGATACATCTTTTTTTTTTTTCAGTACTCAACATTATGCCACAAATGCTGTTGATTGAACTTAAAGGGATAGTTCACCCAAAAATTATCTTTCTGTCATCATTTGCTCCATTGATATGTATAGGTAGATGCCATATCTGTAATAGACTTCAGCATTTTGCTGATTTTGCTGAGAGAACACAATACAAAAAGATGAAGATATTAGCTAACATGTCATTAAAAAGTTACCATAGTTCATTACAGTGGTCTCAAACTGATCCAGCTAAATAAGGTCTTCAAGATTACTAGAAACTTCCATGATTTACTTTTACTTTCTTCTGCAAAACACAAAAGATGATATTTTGAAGAATGTTGGTAACCATTGAATTCCACTGTATGGACAAAAAAAGGTCTTCTCTTGTGTTTCACTGAAGAGAGAAGGTCATACATGTTTGGAATGACATGAGAGAAAGTAACAGAATGGTGATTTTTGGATGAACTATCTCTTTAATTTATTCTATACCCAGAATTTTCCTTTAAGAGTAAATTCTGCACTATAAATAAGCTCTTATCTTTTTTTGAGAGTGGAAAATAGAAATGTATTTTTAAAATGTTAGGGAGTGGGTTATTTCAAACAACAATAAAAAGAAAAAAGCTAATTCATGCAAATTATCTTGATGGATAACCCTTATAGTCTTGAGGATATGGTAGCGTTCCACAGACAGCAGTATTATCTCAACCGGAGCTTCTAGACCAAAGAAATGACTCACACTTCTCTTGATTTTATTCAGGCACTGTACAGACAGCTGGAAACGGCTCAAATGGCGCTTGTGCAGGAACCAGTCTTTAGCACTACCAAGACTGACTTCAAGCACTTTAACAGGTAACTCTCCACCACAAGAGGGCAGTGTGAATGCATTGATGGATTAAATGATCATTAGGAGATCTGAGGTCAGCAGTGGTGGCTTCTCAAAAGTGATGACCTGATTCAATCCCAAGATGTAAGTGGAGGGTAATGTACTATTTGAGTAATCTGCTTTCTAGATGCCATTAGAGCAAAGCATCCATTCCCAGAATGTCAGGGTAGATGTAAATCTGAAATCTAGCCTATAGTGAATCATGTGCAGTTAAAGCTCCAAGTAGTTCCTGACTTTTCACTGTGTATAGCAGCAGAACAGATCTCTCGCATTTCTTGATTATTTGGAATTATGGTGCACATAACACACTCTACACAGGTTGTCTAACTGAAGAAAAAATGACTTTATACACGGTCAGTTTAACAAACTGTATCTTCAGGTACAGAACTGATCACAACACAGTTTTTTACTCACCCTCATATCGTTCCAAACCTGCATGATTTTCTTTCTTCATTGAGCTCAAAAGTGTTATTTATATTTTGTTGAAGAAAGTGAAAGTGACATGACTTGGTGTCCCATACTCGGAATTTGTGCTATCCCGTCCAAGTGCACATACACACCCAGAGCAGTGGACAGCTGCGGCGGGGGCCCAGGGAACATTTGGCGGTTCGGTGCCTTGCTCAAGGGTCTCACCTCAGACGTGGTATTTGAGGGTGGAAAAGTACATTCACTCCCCCCACCTACAATTCCTGCCGGTATCAAGACTCGAACCCATGACCTTTGGGTTGCAAATCCGACTCTAACCATTAGACCACACTGCCCCAAATGTCTCCATTTTTGTTTTTGTTCATACAGTGTTGTTTTAGGCTCCATTTAGTTTCATTGTATAAACAAAGCCTGTTGAAACATCCTTCTTTTATGTTCCACCAAATAAAGTAAGTCATAGGTTTGGAATTTCATGAGGGTGAGTACTGATGACAGGATTAATTTTTGAATGCACTATCCCTTTAATAATCATTGAGCTTAAGGTTCATCCAGCATTTAATTTACAGCATTAGACAATGCTTCATTCTTCATGTTGGCCTGCTGCAGGCCTGATTGAAGTGATTTAGTGAAGCATCGCTCAACCTACCTTCTGGCCTGGCCTCCTGAACCTTGTCAGCTCTTGATTGGTGGGCAGCAGTCAGGGTCACAAACACATATTGACACTAATTCACACACCTCTTCACAGAAAGTCTATGTGTTGTTACAGTATAACATATGTTTCTCTTTGTTCATTTTTTTAAACGAGTATCTCTGCTTTGCTGACTTCATAACTAAGCACAAATTGTTTTAAGAGCACTTAAACCTTCTTCCTGTGTTTTAGCTCTTTTATAGAGGCAGCAATGGTATTCAATATACAAAGACGTTTCCTTATGCTAAGGAATGAAGAGCTTTAGTCTCAGAGGACCCACATGTGTTTCTATTGACAAAGTAATATATGAGCTAAGTGATGGTCAGCATAGTGATAAAGCAAAAAGATAATGGACCTCAAAGCACTAGTATGTTTATGCAATGTATTAATACTCATCTGACAGCCTTGTGCCTTTTCTTCCCACACTAAATCATTATATTTTTCTTAGTTATTGATAATCCTCTTTTTCAGGTCAGATTTGTCTCCTCGCTCTGTCCTGGATGCAGCAACCTTTAATGGCACCCTTACCAAGAGTGGAGCTCACAGCCGACTTCCTGCTCACAAAGCGCCATCCACTTTATCATGTCAACCCCGGCTGCCTCGTCCACCTCTTCCTGTGCCCCACAGGGGTAAAAGTAGTCTGTATATGGACAGTTTTACTGTACCTGTGCCTCCCCCAACATCGCAAGCCGCTGATGTTGCACAAAGTGGGGTGAAATGGCAAGATGAAGGTGGTAGAGGTGTGTTACTGGATATTTTAGGCGTTCCTAAAATGTATAGTACTGAGAATCAGACATATGGAAGAAATAAGATGTCTATGGTATAAGAAAATAGACAAACTAGGGTGGATGGTTTGATTTGCAGTTCTGCAATGATTGATCTGAACTTTAAAAAATGGTTTAATCAATATTGCTTAATTTCCATTCTTTTTATTTTTTTATTTTTTTTGTGACACTCAGAGGGTGTGTAATAAATGGAGAACAAAAACATGTTAGAAGTGATTGGTGGCAACATTATTGATTTATTGATCTGGAGTTTGTGCCTGTCTGTGTTCTGCGTATGTATGCTTTATCCTTAATGGGATAGTTCGCTCAAAATCGTCACATCCTCATGTCATTCAAAGTGTGTATGACTTTCTTCTGTGGAATACAACAGGAGATATTTAGAAGATCGTTCAGCTTTTTCGTCCATACAATGAGGTTGTTGACCTATCAAAATATTGTCTTATGCTCTACAGAAGAAAAAAGTCAATCTTTGCCGTGCCGTAATTGAGTATATATTAAATGATTTAGTGTGTTTTATACAAAAAATATATGCTTCTGAGGATTACAGGAAGTGTGCTAAAAATCCAAGGGGAAAAAGTTGCAAGTAAAGAGGGGAGACCAGGGAGCGACAGAAATATCGCTGAGGAGGCAGTTGGCTCCACACCTAGACAACCCAAGAGGGTTGCACAGGAGTGTGTACTTAAACACTACCTTACTCCACTCATGATCTCATGAAGAGAGCACGAAACAAAACAGAGAGAGTGGTAATGGGAAACATATAGAGAACTTGTAAGAATATTGCAATATAGTCAGAATTAAGTCCCACCCAGTTTCCTCCATCTACTTGCTCTTGCGACATTTCACTCTCCTCCCCCAGCTCTGCCTCCGGCAATGTGCCAAAGAGAGAGAGTGAGTGAGCGGACTGATTTAAGGCCATATATGGAAGTAAAAATTAAGGGAAAATCCCCTAATTAAGGAAAATTAATCAAAATTAAGGAAAAGGTAAAGGCAAAGATTATGAAACGAGGCTAGATTTATCTTTTAGAGAACTATTGAAAGCAAATAAAATATGTAAGGAATAGTTAATAGTCATTAATTAAAGATCAGAAAGAAAAATCATTATTGACCACGTCTAGACATCTATGACCTCTTATTGTCCTCAGGCTTTCTTATTGTAGATTGAGGTATATTTTGATTTGAATATTCTACAATCCAGCCTACTTTATTTCAGGCTAAATGTTATTTTCCAAATTTTGGCATGTCCCTTCAGGATTTTTTTTTTTTTCTCTTGATATCTGCCTACTTTTGCCCTGCCTGTATCTTCTGGTTTTCTTTGGAGTATGTTTAGGCAGAATTCGATGACCTGGCCTGGTGCTTATCCTAATAGTTGTAGCGTTGTTGTCTCCTTCACACAGAGACAGAAACTGCACTGTCTTGTTTGGAACACCCATAAGAAGGAGAAACATCTGTACAGACTGACTGGAGATCAGGGTTATAGATTTAAACTGGTCATTTATGGCCCCTGGAAAACAAAGCGTGACCAATGTGAAAGACATATTCCTCTAGCCAACAGGCTTTTCAACATGTTAGATGTAATCTGTATGCCATTTATTCCTCTTTTTGTATATATATATTTTTTGTGTAATATTTCACATTATCTATGTATCTATCTATCGATCTGTCTGTCTGTGTCTGTCTAACTAGCAACATGAATTTAAACTTATAGCCTACATTTAATGTTCATTAATAACCCATTATTTTTTATGTAATAATTCTGCATTAAGATACGTTTATTAATGTGTTGGGGAATTTAGTTTTGTTTAAAAGATTTTTAATTTTTTTTGTATAAAGGTAACACTAGTAGAAATACCGGAAATAGCGACAGGTTTGTCTCTTGGCGTGTATACGGTTAAATGGCAAAGGGTGGGGTTTGGGGAGGGGGCACCAGCTGCCACCTTTCCCTTTAAAGAGCTAAAGGGAGGGAACAACACAGAGGGATCCCATGTCACCATTAGATTAAGGAATAAATTGCATGGAAATACAGATTTACAAAACAAAACCGTCGACAGAGGAAAAAAACGAACGGAATAAATAAGAGAGGCAGCAAAATGAATAACATTTCTAGTCGTGCCCGGCAAGCTGCTTACTCGGCATAAATAATTTCAAAAGACCTCTCAGTCTGCAACTAAAGACCCGGTTACGGTCTTCTTAACCCTGGACAACGGGAACAGGTGACGAAACGGAAGAAAGGATGCTAAAACTGAGAAGAAAGGGATAGACCGTTTATGGAGTGAGTGCATGAAGATTAAACAAATAGAGAGAGGAGGTGTTTCCCCGCTGCTCGTTTCGCTTGGTTGAACAGACGGTTGTGTTTAGGGAATAAAAGCAATTTGTTAACACGAGATTTGTTAAATTATAGAAATGCTTATTTACCAGGCAAATAATTTTTGATATTAGACCTATAAGACCCATATATATGACGAGAATAATTTGAGTAACAATAGCAGGGGTGCAACTTAGGTGATATATTATAAATAAATAGATATATATATATATTTTTCGTAGGCTAGTCTTTTGTATCACTAAAGGAACTGAACTACGCACTGCACAGTTGCGTTATTTTGAATTGACCGGTGTTGTAGCAAGAAAATATTGCATTATTCATAACTGTAGCCAATTTATATAGAGAAAAATATCTTAGGTTTCTACACAGTCATTCGGACCCACGCTTGGATCCCTCCGTTCAGTCAGAAAACGTAGTAAATTCCACGTAGCACTTTTGTCCAGTTTGTGTGTCCATGTGTGTGTGTTCAGTAACACGCACGCGAACACAGCCAGACCCAAAGCGAGTAAGTATGTAATATAGGTGTTTGTGCTGTGTCTGTGTCGTGACCTTGTGTACAAGTGACAAAATATACATCACTTCTGTTCTGAGTGTTTCTGTCTGTGTGCCCGGTGTACTGATGCAAAGCAGGCCTATCTGCCCTCTGCCTCTGCCAGTCAACGACTCAACAAGTAGTCAGGTCTACTTTGTTTTTGCCACTTAAACCCGTGTGCGAATTATGGCAGGGAAATTTGGTCTAACCACCATAATTAAGATTTGTGAAAAGGGAGAGGGCCATTTATTTTTCGCATATAACAGCCTGCTAACCATAAAAGTCACATGTCGGAATATGCTAAATGCAAAGTCACTCAGTAATTCGCACACTACTTAAACCCCTTCATAACTTAATAACTTCATAACTTTTTAAATTATTATTAAAGGTATTTCTGGTAAGTTACATTTATTTTGAGTTGGTCTGTCCAACGAATTCATGGACGTTTCATGTCCCACAATGATTGGTGTCTTTTTTAATTATTTATTTATTTATTTTTACACAGTCACACGTCACCTTGATATGTGATGAAATATGTATGTAGGTGTCTTTTCAGTTCACTTTTAGCATAAATATCCAATCTTAATTATACCTGTCTGCACACTCTTTTTTCCCCTTTGAAGCAGATGTCTGCTTCTGTTTTATTTGAAACCGAGTAGCCAAATATATGTGCCCTTCTGTATGTTAGGGAACTCAGTGTTCTCGTATCAATGAGTTTTTTTTGGGGGGGGGGGGGGGGGGGGTGGGGGTGGGGGGGGGGGGGTGTTGCGTCATCACTCCCAACCCAATGGCGTGGTTCTGTACAATCAAGTGCGAACAAAACTTTTTACGCTGAAAGTAAGTTCACGCTGACTGTAGATGGAGCTCTTCTCATTCTTCAATGACCCCTGTATCTCTTACTAAAACTCTAACAATGGTTCTCAAGTGGCTCTGAAAAAAAGGGTTCCAGATAATAACATGTATTTAAACTGCTAAATACAGATAATAAAAGTGTATAATTTGGATAGCCAAATAAGTAGTTTAAATCAGGTATATATTTTTTTGTTGTTGTCGTTTGTCTTTTGTTGTTGAAATTGTTGACTGTGACTGTTTTATAATATTAATATATTTATTGTTTGATAATAAGGACATTTTATTTATTTTAACTGTCTAATATATAATCTGAGCCCTGAACTGGTTGAGAACTACTGATCTATAAACAATACTTTTGTTCACTAACTTGTGTCCCCCTTCCTCTACACTTTCTCATCTTATCACATACACTAGTTAAGCTTTTCTGTTTGTTTCTCTCAGCCTCTGGTCCCTCCCTTTCTCCCTCCCTCTCTCCCTCCCTCCTTCAGTCACTCACATCCCATTGGCAGTGCCTTATTTCAAACCATTTACTCTGCCTCCTGCTGATGGCTTTCAGTGATTTTGGATCCTTACAAATACACCCCTTCCTAAAAGTATGACCCTTAAACATCACCTGAGATTACCTCGTATTGACCTTCTCTGTCCTCTGTCTGTTTTTCAATTCCTTTTTTTTCTTCTTCTTTTTTTCACCCTACTCCATTCTTTCCCACCACTAAGAATAGTTTCCATCAAGTTCATGTGTGATTTGGCTTAACACAGTTATATCCCATCTCTCTCCGGCTTCATTCCCTGAGTACTTAATGGGGGACTATAAAGGGATGGTAATTAACCGGAGAGGGCACTTTTATTAATTAGGTTTTAACGAGAGCTGAGACTGGGGGTGTATCTTAAGAACACTGTTAGTGCTAGATATGGGAATATAGTCATGCACGTCTCAATGCTGTCACTGTAAGATGAGTCCTCTAAGCCCCATTCTGAATCTCTTTCTCACTCTCTTGACTAAAACAATGAGGGGGCCTTTTGAAAAGGGCTTCTGACTGCTGAGAACAGAGCTGTGATTAGTTTCAAAGCAGAGGTCAAAGTCTGACTGATGACCTTCTGAGGATATATCATATATCCATGTGTGCCAGTGCTTTTTAGTTTGTCTTTGCACAGCATCATTTCATTTAAAGCTAATTAATTGTGCTGTGACATTGCTTTTTTCTGAATGTGTCTTATGTTTGTGTGCGTAAGCGTCCTTGCTCTGTTAATTTATGTTCTTTAGTGCTATTCCACAAGAGACGTCAATATGAGCAACTCGGCTGAGAGTAGCTTAGTGCACACAAATAAGGGAGAGAGAGAAGGAGGAAGGGACTACAAAAAGCCTTAATCACTGAGATCAGGAAGCTCTGAGATAAAACCTGGTCAGTTCATTTAAAACAACGATTGAAATGCATTTGTTAAGTGATTTCAGTTAATTAAAAGGGTGTATGGTGTAAAAAGGGACATAAACCTGTATGCAATGCATCGACAGATGGTTTGCATGAGGCATCCATACCTCAGTCGGGGAGAAAGCTTGAAGAGGAGGGGGTACTGCAGTATTTTGAGCTGTGCAGTTCCCCAGTTAGTCCTCTAGGTGGCCTTTGAGCACTGCTGAGCTTCAACTGCAGTGGGATAGCAAGCAGAAAAATCCAAAGAACCTACACTGCACCAGACAGAGAGAAAGGGAGTTAGGGTGAAGGTATAATGCAGACGCACTACAGCATATTGTACGGTAAAATAAAAAGAGTGTAGATATGGTTCAGTTCTACTTCCTTCTCATAACAGCGCATGTATATATCACTTCTCTTTGGCATTGTTTCTTTAAATTGAATAATTTATGAATGGAGCTTCATTTACCTTTACTGCAGTCATTCCTTCACATTTCCCTCAGTGGCCGTAACCTGTTCTCTCCCATTTTCCTGTCTCCCTGCTCTCTGTCCATATAGTGCTGTTGTCTTTTATAGGCGTATCTGTCCTTACAACCAACCCCCATCCCAACGGAGATACACACTTTAATATACTTCACTTCATCCATGCACACACTCTTAACAATGGTTTTCCTCTCAGTTTCAGTTTTTCCTATTCATCAATTTATTTATTTACCCCTTTTGTGTTCCTTATAGTTATCTATTTCACTACCACATGCTTGGCATATTTAAACACCTTGCAAAAACAGCACTGGTTTAGCTTATATTGTTATGTTGGGTGGCCGAGACAAACATAGTGATGTCTTGATAGTGCAGCAGAGCCAAAGTGTTTCTACTTTTGAGGATTTAGTTTTATACAATTAAGTGCTATTAGAATACAGATTGGAAAAGCAGTGTAATACCAGCACAGTTGTGAGTTGATTTTGTTTTTACATTATTATATATATATATATATATATATATATATATATATATATATATATATATATATATATATATATATCTATATATATAGATTTTTTTTTTTTTTTTTTTTTTTATTATTTTTTTTGTTAAACTTTATGTTATTATGATTATTATTACATATTATTTGTGAGGTATTTTTTGTATTTTACTTAGAATTTTATTCATTTTGTGTCTGTAATAAAATGTTTTGCTCACTTTGTTAGCTATATATTTCCAGTGCTTGTAATGTTTTAAATGATTGACTGAAACCCATGCGCTGTCCGTGGTGCTGAAAGCAGAAACCATCTGAACTGTATTAATTTAGAAAAGCAGTGAATGCGTTACCTTGTTTCATATGATTCAGCCTCTCTCCTTCCTACGGTTCTCATACTCCTGTGATCTTTGTTGTTTCAACACTTAATCACAGGGGGACATAAGGGAAACTAGAGGAAGAGTGAGCTGAGGAGAATGGATAAGAGTGGATAAGTAATGAGGGAAGACAGTTTGACAGATATGTATGGAGCAGCCATGCAGCACAGCCAAACAAGAGGAACAGATAAAGGAGAGTTATTGTGAAAGAAAGAAGACACAACATAGCAAAACATGGGAGGGGGACATTTGTTGGGGAAATCTGACCCTTCTACACTGTGAATTTTTTTTTTTTTTTCTATGGTATAGTTTTGTTCTTGTTGTTGTATTTTATTTTAAATTGTTTTGTTTTATTGCATTGAAATTATTTATTTTGAATGAGGGAGTCAATTTGCCTACATTAGGTCACACTAACAAAAGTAATTTTAAAAGGTTAAATCAACTACAAATGGCACGTTATCACTTTTTACAGTGCACGACGACCTCAAGAGAAAAAGATAATAACCTACCTGCTCCATATTTCCAAAACGGGACATTTTGATTGGAAAAAGAGAGCCGGGACTCATTTGTTTCACTAAAGCTATGAATAAAGACATTCAGTTTTTAAAGCACTTGCTCAGTGTAATGCAATTACGATTTTCTGGATTTTACGTCTGCAACCAAGGTTAATACTGTACAAAGACTGTACTGAATGGTCTGCATAACATTAGCACTGCCCAGAGAGAGAGCGAGAGATAGTGTAAGAGTTAATACTCTGCAGTCTTTTCTTTCTATTTATTGTTTGTGTAGGTAAGTAATTGTTCTTTCTGTTTTTCTTTTTTCCCCCTCTTCCTACCACCCTTCCTCTTGCTCTCGTTTTCTTCCTCTCCCTCTTTCTATTGGATATGCTCAGAGTATGGTGTGGGGAGGGGGGGTAGCTGTGAAACATTCAGTCATTTTCATCTCCCTTCGCTGTAATTGAGCTGAGTGTTTTAGTGAATTGAAGGACATGAGAGCTGAGTGATGGTAAAAGATGGTAAGGAAAGATGGGTGGGCATTGCAGAGGAGGAGGCATCTCTTTCCTGTTTATTATTTGACACGTGAACGTATATTGAACTCACTCCTTCATTAAAATGCTTATCCCATATACCTGCATCAACATTCATCTGATTTTGTATGTTGGCTAGGGGCTGTTGCCAAAGATTGTGACAGTTTTTTATGGACAGGCCCTCTCTTTTCCAAGCCCAGTAAGTAGACTATACCATAAAGTACCTTAGGTATATGATATTCATGTTTGCCCTAGACAATGGCCCTAATATTTGCAGTTTTCTTGTAAATTTTAATAGGTCAAAAATCTATTTTGAAAATCTAGATTGACATTGCATTGCACCACCTACACTCAAAAAAAGTTACAAAACTGGGGCAGTACCCTTTAAAAGGTACACCTTTGTACATTTACCCCTATACTGTACATATTAGTACCTAAATGCTCTTTGAAATAAAGGTTCCCAAAATGAGTTTTGCAGTAATGCCTATAGAAGAATTTTTTTTTTGGAGGGGGTTCCCCAAATAACCTCTCAGTAATCAGTTCTTAAGATAACCTCTTTTTTTAAGCATAAAGAACATTTTAATGATCTAAAGAACCATTTTCCACTATAAAGAATGCATGGTTCTTCATGGAACAATAAAAGTCATTAAAGAAGCTTTATTTTTAAGAACGTAGTACTTTTTGTAAAGTCAGTTTTTGTACCATTTTTCCTGCAGTTGTACTAATGATGTGATGAGTTAGAAGCAGGTTACTTTGACCAGTTTGATAATGTATGCAAGTGTGAGCATCACTAATTTTCTCATCTTTTCTGTTCTACTGCAGGCTCCTCCTCCCCCCCTCCCCGCTCGGCTCTCTCTCCTCCTCTCCCTCCCCCTGCTCCTCTATGCTCAGTTCGGTGTGTGTCTCCTCTTTGAAAGGGCGCAAGGGTGGGAACAAGTCGTCCAACAAAGCATGTTACAGCGCAGACATGACTTGTCCGTCAGACAGCGAGAAAATAGTGATAAACTGCGGGGGGATTCGGCACGAGACGTACCGCAGCACACTGAAGACGCTGCCTGGGACCCGCTTGTCCTGGCTCACGGAGCCAGATGCGTTCAGTAACTTTGACTATGACCCCAAATCCGACGAGTTTTTCTTTGACCGTCACCCCAACACCTTTGCTTTCATCCTCAACTATTACCGCACAGGGAAGTTGCATTGTCCCAACGATGTCTGCGGTCCTCTCTTCGAGGAGGAGCTCGCGTTCTGGGGTATCGACGAGACGGACGTGGAGGCTTGCTGCTGGATGAACTACCGACAGCATCGGGACGCCGAGGAAGCGCTGGACAGCTTCGAGACGCCCGAGCCGGACCTGCCAGAGGACGACCCGGCGCTAACGGGTGGTGCAGACGGGGATTTGAAGAGGTTGTGTCTACAGGAGGATGGTCGCAACCCCAGCTGGTGGAGTACCTGGCAGCCCCGCATCTGGGCGCTGTTTGAGGACCCCTATTCTTCCAAATACGCCAGGGTGAGTGAGTGTACCGGCATCTTGTTAGTTCACTTTTTAAACGTGTCTGTATCACTTTTGAGCTCTCTTCTTGTAGTATGGCATTATCGTCCCTGTGTAACCTGTTCAGCTACTATTTGACTGTATATTTCTCGAGTAGGCTCCATAAAATCATGAACTTGTCTTCAAGAGTTGGAATAGTCCAATCACTGACGTACTTTGCACAATTTGTAAACTTTTGGAAAGTTTGTTAGCTACGTTCTGAAAGAAAGGGACTCGGGTTCGTTATGTGGACCCTTTCTCTGTCCCTGTCTCTGATAAATGCAGTATTTTGTCTCGCTGTCACTCTCTCCATGCATATTATTTGCCGGGTGAACAATGCGTCGCGACTCTCGGCAGCATGCGCAGTCGCCTCCTCAGCACTTTGTCGCTCCTTTTTAAAATTCACCTTTTTGCTTCTGCTGTTAATGTAATTGTGACCTCACTTGAAAGGTTGAAAAGTTGCTTTAATGCTTTGAAGAACATTCTTATTCACACTTTACTCGGCTTTCTGCTATACAAAAGCCTTGTTGATTCTACTTCGTCAGTAGCAGCATCCAGCGATCAAATTTTTCGTAATAAATGAAACATTTAATGTCCATTTACTACTTGCTGGGTAAGCGTCTAGCGAGACGAATAATTATCAGTCAGACGGCCATTATGGCAAAAATAAACCCTTAATTACGATCCACTCACATTAATATCTCATCCGCCAGTCATTGCGCATGCGCAAAATGTTTGTAATTTCGCTGTTGTCCATACTGCAGAACGGTACCTGGCTGACCCCTACGATATTGAACGTCATCAGGGCATTTAGCCTGAGGTGGGCACTATTGAGATTTGACTATGAACTTAATTACCTTGCAAATCTAGGATGTTTATAGTTTGGTTTTTTATGTTAGAAGAAAAATTTTTCCCCACTTTTTCCTGCTTTGCTGAAACATTCATGCCTGACAGTAAGCATGTTTTTATGCTCACAAACTTTTTGTTCATTTTGTAGCCTATATTTATCAAGTAAATGGTGTGACCCTTAAAAATGGTTTACTGTAGATTTAACCAGTAATTGTATTTGAGAAAATTCTAGCTTACCAAGCAAGTTACTGGTTGTGTTTAGGTATTTATCCACTTCGGAAGCACAGGATCTTCACGGTATCCCGGGAACTACTGCGTTTCCCATAGGTCTTACTTTTAACTGAATCAGTTTCCTGCTTATTCAGCAGAAGCCCCGTATGTCACTGGCACCACAATCATCTGCTAATCGTTACATCCTACCTCTCCCATCCAGACCTGAAGCAATTCGATTTTTATTTTTATTTTTATTTTTTTGGGGTGCCACACTTGGGATCCCAATTTTGGGATAATGAGCATAATAAGGTCATATGAATTCATAAACTTTACACAGATTGCAGCCCAATTAGATACGCCAAACTTTTTTACTTGCCTTTTTAAGCAAGTAATCACAGACTATTTTTTTCTGTCTGTCTGTCAATAATTTTTTTTGGTACAAATCTATAACAATTTTAGGAGAACAAAGTCACTTACTGACCCTTGTCGGTTAAGAGATGTTTCAGCTGGAGCACATGAAAGGCAATTCACCCTTTGCCTCTCAGAATGTCATTCACAAGCTAGTGAACAACGACCATTTATGTCCTTTATCAGTGCAGGCTATATAAGATATTTATCTCCCGCAGCACATCTGGGTTATAGATCATAGTCACGAGCAGTCGATACACACTTGCTTTCTTGAAATGAGCCCAGGGTACTAATTAACTGATCAGTTTTCCTTTGAATTTTGGGCTGCATTTGATTGCAGAATTGCTCTTAATGCATTTGAAGTGTCTGCGATTGTAAGTTACCCAGCTCACAGTTCTCAAGGGGAGGGAGAGATGCCGTCATCATTTTACTGCGTCGTCATTGAACGGAGGTCTTTTATCAACCGTGACACGCATAGTGTTTGATAAGCAGGCTGCTGTATGGGTGCAGGGCCTCGTGCCGGATTGCTAATCATCAATTACAACCTCCATGTCCCTTCCTCTCGCTGTGCTATAGCGTAACACTGCGGCGTCTCATACTAGCTGACTGCGCGTTGATTTCTGCTGCAGAGCCACTGAATGACAGAGCAACAGAGGCAGAGCCAGTGCGTTTGTTTGTGTGCATGCATGCAGTGCTGTTTGCAGTGCAATTTTTTAAATCTAAAAGAATACAAAAGCATGCAAGGAGTGTGTTATATAGATTCTTGGTTACATCTTTAAACAGTTCAGTTTTAATTTTAAGCACTTGTGAAGATGCGTCTTCAAAATAGCTGACTTTCAAAATAGCATGAGTATTTGAGTTGATTTATGAAGGCAAGACTGAGAGCTGTATCTCTCTCTGGTTAAATCCCTGGTTTAAACTGGATGTTCCAGTGAGCCTGTACATGTGAAGAGTTGCAGCAAACCCTGACTCCTCACTGGCCAGATTAAGGATTCAGATAACTGTTAACTACATTTACCAAGCTACAGTATCATTTTATTCAGGGGGAAAAAATCTAATTTTTTGATTCCATGAACTTCCAAATATGATGAATGGCATGCGAGGGACCCGCTTCCTAAAACATAGAAGACAAATACATTTTCATGTATTCTATTATATTTGCATATTTTATTTTATATGATTTTATTTTACTTTAATTTACACTTTAAATTTTTTGTGGCTTCCTGGGGGTCCCCGAACTCTAGCTTGAAAACCACTAATATAATTGACAATTGTCTTCGTAGCACTGGAGCTGTATGGCAGGTTAATACAAAAAGAAGTAATAGAGATCACAAAATAAAATATCCTCAATGACAATTATATGAGGAGCAAATGCACAGTATGCAAAATGATTGGAATTGCTTTAGTGTTGTTCAGCATCTCAAGCTTGTAGTCAAACACATGTTGTATGAGCGGATGGATAACAACCTGCGGGTGCATAGTCATTCACGTGCAAAATACTATTCGATAAGGATGAACAACTATTAAATGAACTACAGAGCTCTAGCGGTGTTTCTTAGCAACAGCCCTTAGTCAAAATAATCCCGCTTTGCAGTGCTTTGTGTATTTTGTTCCCACATGTAGATATATGTGTGTATATATATATATGCAGAAAGGCTTTAATTGATGTCACAATTCACTTCTTTTTAGAAATGTACATTTGCTTTGTGGTTTTGCATTAGTATGAATAAAAATTTGGCTCAAATCCTTTGTCAAAATTTTGAATGAATGCGTGCATAGAGGGAAGGTTTTGTGTGAAAACTGGGGAAAAAATGATCAGAATGATTTTTTTTTTCAGTGCTTACGCTGGATTTCCCAATTGCACAAATATCCCATTCCCATCATATAGTACTGTCTCCATACCAGGTGTTTGTAAACAGTTAGCAACACTGAATGCTGAATGGTGCCAAAAATAACTAAAAATAATTCAATGTCAGGACTTCAGGGACCTGAAACTATTTGAAAAGTGTGTCGCTCCTTGTGTGCATTGGCAAGTGAATATTACTCCTTGCTTCCTTTGCAACATTTGATTTATTCATTGCAAAGTGTGTGTTTGAAGTGCATCCACATAGACCACAGCATCCCTCTGTGTTCAACACATTGAGTGTGATCGGATTCCTTCGGATGCTTTCCTTTTAACCGTAAACCTTTTCTTCTAAAATGGGCTTGTGTTTATCAGTTCTTTAAAAGTATCAATTACCTTTTGTGTTCTTTGTAATGAACATGCTCATTTGTAACCAGAGTTTGTCTGGCTGTAAATGCTTCTTTTCAGATGAGACTGCTTTTGGCACCAATGAACACGCCTCCAGTCTTCCCCCACTGTTTCCCTTTATCTACTTTTACTACATCTCTAAATATAGTAAGAAAATTAGGAGATATGTGGGACAAGATCCTCTCAGTAACAAGCAGGCCTCTTCTTTCTCCTGTACTCTTCATTTACACAATCCTGGCAGCAAAAGCTTAACCGAACCACCAGGGTGACTTGGGTTTTATGCAGTATCTGTACTGCACATGTCTTTTGGCCACACATTGCAGCAGCAACGTGCATGATAATAAAGCTTACTGAACCAGTCATGCTGAGACCAATAAATTGGTGAATGAGAGGTCTAGCAGTGGATGCGCTTGAATCTACAGTCGCAGTGTGCTTCAACCGCAGCTTGCCAGTGAATGAGTCCATTTGAGTTGCAGCGTATTTGCTTTTACAAGACATCTTTTCCTGGCTCAAGAGATTTTGTTTGCATCGGACTTTTCTAAACTAGACTACATTAACATCCCAGTGAGCCGGTCATCCACCCTGAAGTCTAGTCAGCCAGTGAGCTTGTGCATATATGGCTCCACATGTGCTGCAGCACTCCTACTTTGAATTTTAAATAGGTGTTGAAGACTAGCAGATACCAGAGCCAACGAGTTACCAGTGTGAAACCACCTACATTTGTTTTTTGTTTTTTTTTCATAGTAAAACCATTATACTGCCAGAATAATCTTAGGATGCCCAGCGATGTCCAGAACACCGTCTCATTTTGGTCAACCTCTGCACCTCTTCAGCTTTTTGTTAACTGGGCAAATGGAAAACCCCGTTCCCTCGAGCACTCGTTGGTCACAGGGGGACAGTCGACTAAAAACAGAAAAGAAAAGCCTTGTATTTCAGCCGTACACACCTCCCAGATGTCCATGTGGGCCCAGCGGGACGTTAACGCTTCTGACCCACAGACATTATTTTTATTGTGTTTAGCAGGCTGCTTTAGTTTACAGGTCAAATGCTGAAAATTACTCGTTGCTTTCGGGAGACTCAATTTACAATTTATTTTAATGGAGTTCATCATTAGCATGTTGATAAGCTAGCATAAAAATATATAGCAAACAAATGTTTGGTAAAACAATCCATTTATTCTTTTATTTACTATAGACTATACTTTAGCACTATAGACAATTACTTTTACTTTCTGTTCTCATGGCACTTGAAAAAATATTCATAACAGTCACCAGGGGGACTCTGCGGTCTCTCGTGGAAACACTGTGAGGTAGTGAAAGAAAGAAAGAGGGGATGGGGGAAGGGGGATACCATGGTGCTGTAATGTATATTGGCACTTTTACTTTATATATAGGATATCCTTGTTCTGTCATGTTAATACCAATAAGATGCTGCCATTTCATCACACACACACACACACACACACACACACACACACACACACACACACACACACACACACACACACACCAGACTATTACTATGAAACTAATTTTTTTCCTGCCAGTTTTAGATAAGCCTTTTCCCCGTGGATGTGGCTAGATTGCATGCCCGTGTGTCTGTGTGAGTGCGCTGGAACCGAGGAGAGAAAGAGCAGTGCTCATAAGATGCTGATGGTGGTAATACTGCAGCATGCTGGATGGAGGAGCAAGAAAGGGAGAGGGGAATTGATAATGAGAAATGAGGGAGTAAGACGGTGTAAAAGGTGGTAAATGGAGAGACGAAGCTCTTGTTGGAGAACCAGAGAAAAAATAAATGATAGGGAAAAGACAGAAAAAGATAAATGAGCATTGGACAGTGAAAGAATAAAGAAATGCAGGTTTTTTTGCTGAAATGCATCAAATATTTGCTTTAAAGGTGCACACAGCTGATTGGTTTACTTATTTATTTTTTTGTTTATGTTATGCAGGCTTATGTTTGCCATTGGATGCATACTGACACCTAGTGGTGTGGATGCTGCATAACACAAAAGCAAACATGGTCAACTGAAGAAAGTCTCTATTCCAGTGGTTCTCAACAAGGTTCTCATCAAACGTCCATTGGGGCCCCAATAACTCCTACAATTATTTAAATGTAGTTATATTACCAAGATTTGAATTAAAATGGTATAAAATAAATAAATAATAAAAAACCCACTAAAAATAAAGATGTAGAAAATTAAATTGAATTTGTTTTTTGAGGTTATTAGCTTTTTTGCAATTGAAGTAATAAAGATGCATATCAGCTCAGCTTCGAATAGCATATTGATTAATGGGAACCTCCACCGTGTCTACACCAGATGTGAATGGCGCAGCGCAATGAAACAAAATACTATAGACCCATTATAATCAGTGATGTTGTCTTATGACACGACAAATCCCCAGCAGCGAACTGATGCCTAATTCTGTTTATGATGTACTGACACAAAGTGTACATTTGTAATGGTTACTTTGTTGCATCCAGTTTAGGCAGCCTTTAGCTGTTTCGGTGTAGACACTGTGTTAAGAGTCAGAAAGGTTGAGAACTACTTCACGATTCATTATGAGCCCTTACAGAAAAAGATGACCACAGTATGAGGTCTGACTATCTAAAAAATGCACCGAACCTCTCTAGAAACAGTCAATAGAGTTTGGAGGCTAAACCAGCAAACCAGCTTAGGCAAGTTGAAGTATGAAGGAAAATCAATTCTTACAGGGTGTGTAAGAGTTCTGAGATAATGACTTTTGACTTGAAATTGCTATGTGTGTAAATCACAGATGTATGTATGTGCACTTCCACATCTGGATGTTTTTCTGCTATAGTTGTGTATGCATACATCTAAGAGACGTTTGTGCATCTCTGTGCATTTGGCACTAGCCACTGCATGCTAGCTTTTAGCATTTTCTCAGAGTGGGGCTCTCACTTGAATTAAGGACAAGGGGAAAGGCACTCTGTCATCCCAGCTAATCGCATAGAGTACACAGAGAAGGAGAAGACTGCCAAACTACAGCTCAGACAGGGAGAGAGAAGGGACGTAAAGATGAGAGAGTGTTAGAGCGATGGACAGAGATTGGGAAGGAGTGATTACGAGGAGCGCAAAATGATGAAGAGAGGAAGGGAGTTGGAAAATTTGCAAGGACAAATGTGTGTAGTGTGCTGCAGTTATCAGGATCGAATACTAAGCAGAAAAAAATGCTGTGCTTCCTATTTCCTCTGTTTCACCTCGATGAAGTGAGTGTGTGTGCAAGAGAAGCAAGGAGTGTGTGGTTTTTGTGTTTGTCAGGGAGTTTTTTGCATGTGTGGTTTCTTTGTCAATACTTCAAATGTGCAGTATACAGGCAGTTTTAGACAAAGAGACAATTTGTTGGTACTTTAAGCTAAATTTCTAAGATGACAACGATAATTCAATTACACATAAAAATGTTAAAATATTAAATGTTTAAATATTAAAAAACAATACAATAATAAAATAAAATAAATGAATAGATTAATGTATAGAACGAGAAAGATAGAGAGACAAGTATATATATATATATATATATATATATATATATATATATATATATATATATATATATATATATATATATATATATATATATATATATGTATATATATATATATACAAACACACACATATATATTAGAAATATAGAAATTCTCTTGTCTATATGTCTTTGTTGTGGCATCAACATTTCTAGAAGGTCCTGAGGAATGAATGTAATGAATGGATATTAGAAAGAGAAAAGTGTGAATCTGGTGGGCGGTTGAGTCACTCTCTTGTCCTCCATTAGGCTGATAATCTCAGTGTTTTTATCAATGAAATCCAATGCGTCATTCCCAAACAAAACACTCAATAGTGTATTTTCTCTCTTTCACTCTCTCTTTGTCTGTATCCCCGAGCTACCTCGATCACACTACATTGACTACTGTTATGCAATATACTCATCTTCAGTCTCAAAGGTTCATCTTTTACTCTCCCTGAGCTGTCAGTTGCACACCACAATCCACACTCGCACCACAGACATGTGGGGATGTTTACTCACACATATTCAGTCTACTATACAAATTCAACTCCTTAGTACAAATGGTCAATCAGGAGAATGGTCACGGTTATCAGGTTTTACTCAAACTTGTGAAATTCATGCAGCTTGAGTGCTGCCCGAGAAGCACAAACCAAACACTAAGACGTTCTGAATGCTTCACTCAAATTGTTATTCTGGTAGAATTTGCGATGACAAATTTTGTATTTATGCAAAATGCATTTCCACTAGTGCTCTTAGACTTTTGGACCACACTGTAGGAAAGAAGTAATCAGGTGGATTGTTGGATTATGTCTGTGTTTGTAAGAGCTGCTGTGTCTGCTGCTTTTCTTATGTGCTGATTTGAAAGGGTTCATTCTGTCCTGTCAGTCAGTGACTGTAATTAATCTGTTAAAGTGCTGAGCTGTGTGTGTGTGTGTGTGTGTGTGTGTGTGTGTGTGTGTGTGTGTGTGTGTGTGAGAGAGAGAGAGAGAGAGAGAGAGAGAGAGAGAGTGCTTGCTACAGCAGCAGAACTGACCATTGCTTGTGTGTGTGTGTGTGTGTGTGTGTGTGTGTGTGTGTGTGTGTGTGTGTGTGTGTGTGTGTGTGTGTGTGTGAGACATAATAACATCTGGCTGTATGGGAAATTGTTCTATGAATGAAGCATGCTTGCTAAGATACATATAAATGTAACATGAGAGTGATGAATTATATTGGCCTGTGTTATAATGAATGTCAAATTAGTTTTGCCTTGTAAAAACTTTGAACATCAATTCATTATGTGCTTTAAGTCAAACAAGAATAAATTAATCTGTAAATGTAAAGATATGTACAAGAGAAGTATTAGAACTAGATTCATTTAAAAAAGCAAAAAAAAAAAGCCCAATATAAAAAAAAAAACTCTTGAAAAATAAAACATTACCAATGATTGACAGTAACTTTTATGTTCACGTTGTACTTTACATTTTTATGTTTTTCTTGTTTCTGTGCAGCAAGTGTGGGTTTTGAGTGAATGATTTGTCTTCTGGCCTTTGCTTGTTTGTTTTTCTCTTCACCTGGACCGTTGCTTCCCTTTAGCCTTCATTTATTACAAATGATATGTACTTACCAAGTCACCATATGCTGCCATTAATGTCTTGTTAAATTTCCTCTAGCCTCTGTCCTCTATCATTATTTGTGTCCATGTGGTGGTTATCAGGGGGATCCAGAGTACACACGCCACATGACCTCAGTGCTGGTGTTTGCTTCTGTCTGTAACTGGACTAACACTCCAGCATCCTGCACTCACAAGGCATGCCAGGTAGTTGTTGCTGTTTTTTAGTTCAAAGTCACTCTACTTTTCTTTTCTACTTAATTTTGTCAACTTTTTTTGTTGTTGTCTTGACAGTAAAGAGTGCAGGATGCTGTTGGTGAAACAAAGAACTGTAAAGGGGTAAATCAGAATCTGCTACAGAATAGGGTACAATTGCATCAAGCTTGATTTTGTCAAATTTTCATCAAATATTAGTCAAATTTTGCTTGATGTTTTGAGACAAAAGCTTAATGTACTCTGAAAACCCACCATAACTTGTGGAAGTTTGGCATCATGTTCATTATGAAGAATTATCAAGAATAAGAATAAGATTATTTTAATTAGTTTACGTTTTAGTGATTTAGTTTTTTGGGCCGAATCACAGCCGTGTCGATATACAGCCATATCTCACGGTGATATTGCTCATATATAAATATAGTTAACAAAAACAACACAGAATAAGACTTGAATTGAACTTTAACACTTCGGTGTCTGACTGGAAGATGATATGGCCCAAGGCCCATCCAGTCAGGGTGATGTGCTAGAAGGAGAAAAGATTTTTTTGAACACCATAAGAAGTAATGATCTAAGAACAAAATGTGAGAGTTTGTAAAACTTTATACTGTTCCTGGTACATGCATGTAGTTAGAAACAAATGTATTTATTTATTATAAGTTAAGTGAAAAGGAGGAAAATTGTTGTGAAGAATTAAATTTTGATTCTTTTTACTGAAAAAAAAGGTCCTCAGATTTTATATACAGTATATATATATATATATATATATATATATATATATATATATATATATATATATATATATATATATATATATATATATATATAAAGATGGAGATGTATTTAAGACAAACACTCTCTCTCTCTTTCTGTCTCTCTCTTTCGAACATATTCTCTGTTCCTCTTTCTCTCTTTCTCTGGCTGGTGGAGGTACCAGATGCTGATTCCTTGGGGTTCCAGGGCTCTGGCCTTCTCCCCACCCTGGTGTCCTGCCAGATCTTGAGAGAGAGGGACATGGAGATGGGTTGAAGGTGGAGCACAGCTTGTCCTGCTCTTATCCCAGATGGCTCTTGCGGCAGTACTCTCTCTCTCTCTCTGTCCACTTTTTCTCTTATCTTATATCTTTCGTCTACTGATTTTTCCTCATTTAATTACATTATCGGCCCAATCAAACACTGTTGCACATAGACATGCTCTCTCACCGCCTCATTCATGTACACTCAGCAGTTCAGCTGACAGTGAGAGATCAATATGAGCAGTGTTATGGCCTCCGTAGAGGATGACATCACACATGTACACCTCACAGCAAGAGGCAATCCTGCATGTTTTATGCTAATCAGAGATTCCTAATAGAGTTTACCCTATACAGCAGCTTCTGAAAATCACTCAGATGAACTGAATCACTCAGTGAATGTGAACTAAAGCTACCTGATAAATATCTACCTGCCTTTTAAATAGTTTGTTCTTGTAACAAAGCAATCCATTTGATTCAGTCATATTAAATATTGAAATGTTTTTGACTTGTATAAAACCAGTTATTTTTGATGGTACCATGTGAAGTTTTGTTAATTGACAAAACAATTTTGTTAACACTTTAACGATAAGGTTCTATTCATTAACATTAGCTAATGCTTTAGGTATGAATGTACGTTGACCAGAAATGACATGTTTGGTTAACTTAGTTTTGTTGTGCCCACAACAAATTAACTTGTAAAAATGTGATAGGGCCTAATTATTGTAGCCACACAATGTGAAGTCATGGTTTTGAGATACTATGTCAAGAGAACACCTTTTTTTTTCTTGTGGCCACAAATTTAATGATTAATTAAACCTACTTGACCATAGCAACCTTGGATTATTAGAAATTGAAATTATTAATAAATTAATATCTTATTTTGAGTTAAGAATGACAGGGTGACATATATTATATCATTAAAGCTATGTAACATCTTTCAAATGATTTCTTTACATCCCCCAAATACACTCTCATAAACCTATAATATATATATATATATATAAATAATATATCTATATAATATATAATAATGATTTATATTTTTGAGGTGTTGGGATGAATTTCATGGGGAAATTGTATGTATGTGTGTATATATATATATATATATATATATATATATATATATATATATATATAAAATTATGTAATCTAAGTTTTTTCAGCTAAAAAAATCATTCTTAATGTGGTGGTTTAAGATTAATTAATAAATAAACTAATTGGTTTTGTCCAATTAATAAATTAATTGGTTTTGTCCGAAAAAAAAGTATTTGACTAACTCAACCTGACAAATTAGGTTACATCCAAATATTACTATTATTATTGTTATTATTACTTTTTCAATGTAAATCAGTAGTTGTCTATAGCAGTGAGCATCAAGAAGCCATGGTTGAAAGTGATTTGAAAACAGCTAAGGGTTATAACTTTTATTAACATTTATTGTATTTTATTTTATTCAAAATCAAATTTGAACAAACTGAACTTTATTATAAAGTGTTACTACATTTTTACAGTATGGTTCTGTTGCTTGTTTGTAACTAAAATTTCTCATGATGAGCTGAAGCAACAAATACAGTATGAATCCACAAACACTGTATGCTACGATACAACCTCGTCCTTGCCAGTTATTTCCCTAAACCCTCTTTCTCATCCCTCCTGTTGTAGCTGTTATTTCAATGTGTCATGTAGGTGTGTGTAAGTGCTTGCTTGTTGTGTGAGATGGGGCTCCCAGCCTCCCTGCAGCAGAGCCTCGCTGATGATATAGTGGGGATCTCAGCTTGGCAACCTAGTGCTATGCGGCCTCAGCAGTGTGCTGCAGGAAGGAGGAGGAGGATCTGGCAGGTGTCCGTGTCATTTTTACAAAGCTCCACACCAGCCACTGCACAGAATTCCCAACCAATCAGTGCTCTGTGCACAGAGCTGCTCCTTACACAGCAGAACAAGATGCCACTCGCTTCTTCCCCCTCCTCCCATATCGCCCGTTCCCTCCTCTGCGTGTCACATCCCTCCATCTCCGCCTCGACATTCATTTGATGTCTTTTCATCAGTGTTGCGCTCTTCTGTTGTTTCCATCATCACACTCCCTAACCCCTTTATGCATCTCCACACACACTCAAAGTGGGTTTGATGCCGGTTATAGGTTGTTTTTGCATTATGGATGGCTTCTCTTTAGCAAGCGACCGTTTCAGCATCCCACTCTCCCATCTCTTTTACTTTCTCGGGCCCCTCCTCCATCTGTTTTCTAGCTTGGGTATCCATTGGTTCTTGTCATTATGGTGCAGTAAGGCAAAAGAGGGAGAGGGCTTGAGGCGATACATTACTGTGACGCTCCAGAACACTTTCCCCTCCCTTTTTTCCTCTCTACCTTTCCCTTTCTGTCTCCCTAACATGCTTGCTTAGCAGATTACATTAGTGGCCAAATATGATATTTTGTCCAGTAAGCCGCTGCGTGTCCTCTGGAATGCGTATAGCAGAAGGCTGCACATTTTTGACATATTAAATGAGATGCTTTTAGTCGATGGATTTATCAATTGATTTATAATTAAATCCTCTCCCCCACTCTTTGTTTTTCATTTAAATTATCCTATCGATTTTTTTCATGCTGATTCAGTGCAGCGATCAGCCGCAAGCACTGAGTGGTACCAATTACCCCCCGAGAGGCACGTGTGTGCGTGTTTATGATGTGTATGCGCTTGATTAGATCAGGGATTCTCGACTGGTTTTGCTTCAGGATCCAGAATTTATATTGGAGAAGCCAACGCAATGCCAAAAGTGTTTATCATACAGAAGTACATTTATTCAACCAGAAGTGAAATTTATTACTTCTTAGACCTAATAATATACAGTATATAACAGTATTAATAAGGTACAATCATTATTTTCAGTGAAATTTTGCGGGGCAAAAAAGGTCAGTTGTTCATTGTCAATACATTTCTACTTGCAATTATGCATTTAGCAGACTATTAACTAATCCAACTTATAGTAGAGGAACAAAAGCAATTTGTCACAGAGTCAACACTATTTTGAGTTTAAGTGAATTGCACCTTTAGGCTAAATAGCAAAATTAACCATTTTGTTAATGCCTGAACAAAAGCAGAAGATTGATTTAAGTCAAGTCAAGTCAAGTCAAGTCATCTTTATTTATATAGCGCTTTAAACAAAAAAGATTGCGTCAAAGCAACTGAACAATATTAATTAGGAAAACAGTGTGTCAATAATGCAAAATGACAGTTAAAGGCAGAATTGATTGTCTCAGGATTTACCAGCCAAACAGATAAATACTAAGATAAATATTGTGTTCGTCTGATCAAGTGAGTTTTATTGACAAATTAAGACCTGTTTTAAGTCTATTTATTTTACTGCCCAAACTATGCATGCTTACATGTTTGCATTTTATGTTCAAATATCATAAACATGAGCCCCTCAAGTAAAGAGGGACTGCAAAGATAGACTTTTTGTGTATTTTTGGCCTCTTTTTACTGAATAAAGTTTAATGATGTGGTAAAATGTTTTTGAAAGGACAGTGTTTGTAGCTGAACAATGAATTTCTAAAAGTAAGTTCCTTTTTCTGTCACATTAAAGACAAGTAATATAAATAAACTTGTTTCAGGCTTAATGGACTTGATGTCTATTTAGAGGTGCTTTGATATAGTTTTGATTTCTGTCATGGTGGTGTGAAGAATTTCAAATGCTGTTATTGATTTTTAAATGCCAGTTTAAATAATTTCATCCCTTAAAGTCATCTTTTTTTTCTATTATGACATGTTTTCAGAATCTTCTAAGATTTTAAGACTCTTCAGATTAGTTTCTGTTGCATATTGCTTGACAGCCATAAGGTTTCATCATTTTCTGTTGCAACATATTCAGCCCACATTATATGCTTGATATGTACTCAATGAAGTGTATAATGGGAATTTTGAATGGACAATGTTTGTAGGTTAACAATGGTTTTCTAAAATTAAGCAGCTTTTTGTTCTGTCACAAATATAAACAGACACCCATTAAACTATTTTTGACATAGTTTAGATTTTGCTAATTTTGTAATTCTTACATCATACAAAATCATCATATAAGGCACAAATATCTTTATATGGAAAAACATAGACACTTTTACCTGTAGTATATATGAGGTTTAAGCTTTTTACCATCTTGCTGCATGAATGTTGCACAGCAGCTGGCGTTGTTGTATCTGCCACCAGCAAGGTGTTGTAATAATGCTGGACATGATCCTGCGTGGCAGAGGTGACTGCTCTTCTGTGTTCCCTATTATGTCTTCACCTGTGTATGTGTTTTTGTATTTTGTATATGTGATCCACGATATTCTTGTCTATATGTGCAGTTGCATCAGGCAAATGCTGCAGTGCACAGGCATATAGCAGATTAGGTTAGCGCAGGATTCCTGTCTGTCTCTCTCTCGCTCTCACACACAGCGCTGCTGGATATGAATAGAACAGACCTGGGGTGCAGGGAGCAACAACAGGCAGAAACATGAGTGCTATATGGGGAGAACAGCAGGGCCTCAGTTTTCCCATGCCAGACCTCAGAGACCTGCACTTTCACCTCTCACGTAAAGAGGGCGCTGTTTCATATGAACCATACTGTACATACATCCATTGCATTTCCACTCCATCTTTCTTTCTTTCTCTCTGTCTGATTCTCTTATAATATCTCTGCAGTTAATGCAGAATTTGTGGCTTGCAGCAACATGTGCGCTAATGCTGGACACTTCCCAGTCACTGCCGAAACCGAGCGGAAACAGACAACTGCTATGTGACCTGAGAGAGCATAAGGACCATTACACTTGGTGATTATATTCACACTTACATGCTATTTACTGTATGGTGCACAAGAAAACAGATTCTGTTTTAAGTCAAACAGATGTTTGGGATCATAAAAGCCTTACTTTACTCATTGAAAAAAGACTAATTACTCTATTTACAAAAATTAAATGATTTCTTTAAATGTTAAGTATCTGTATTGTTTGTGTTAAATGAACTAACAGTGTATAAATACTTTAATGCATAAAGAGTATCCATTTTTTTATATTACAAGGTGTCCCATTCAGGTAACTGCAAATGAAACATTTATAGTGTTGAACTTGATTCGGTCTGTTTTGCTGTCTCTCTCTGTTCACATTGCAATATATGGAAAATTTTTTGGAATATGAATTCGGTGTAAAAAATACACTTCTTTTTAAGGCTACTGCCATGAATGGAGTCTCTATCTTGATTTCTGTAGGGGTGAAACATAAAGCAGTCACCCCAGCTAACAAAAAGAACATTAAGTTATGATTATGAATACATAGTTTCTGAATGTTCAACATTGTTTTTTTTTAATATTTAAAAACCTTTTCTTGGCTATGCAAACATTAAGGCAACATTCTGTTTGATAATTTTGCAAACATTATAGGAACTTAAGTAGCAGAAACGTTGGACAAACTTTCAAATAAAAGGTTTCTGATAAAAGGTTTCATGAACAATATATACATAAGGTTTTTGTGCTAACATTTAGAGAATATTAGATAACTTTGAACAAATGGTCTAGTAAAGTTAATGGAAGAAGGTTTTGTTCATTACTAGCAAGGATTGTTTGGTGTTAGCTGGGACTGTACAGAATTGCTTATATCTTAAAAAATAACACAATGGGACTTGCATCCATGTGCAGTAAACCTAAAATAGCAATGTTCTCTGAAAATTTCACAATGACATTATTTTTATGGCTGCTAGAGAATTCATTTGTATACGCTGTAGAGAGCAGGTGAGCTGACTCAAGAGCATGTTGTACATTTTGGATTTGAATTCTGCTTTTCATTTTTCCCGTTGTGTACCTGAAGAAGGCCGGGGTTTCTTCTGCTTGTTCTCCTTTCTGAATTACCATTCCTATGTAGCCCTGTTCTGATCTGTTCCTGATGAATTCTGATGTACTCACTCTCTTTCTTCCTGTCCTGCTTCTGCTAGTTTCTTGCTCTCTCACACTCTTTCTCTTTTCCTGTCTTAGTATCACTATCTCTGTGGCATAGTTAGGTCACGTATGCATCACCGGGCTCTGATTAGTATGGACCCGTCTGTAGGGCTTCACACATCCCAGTTAATTGATGCTAATAGTGTGTTGTATTCTTCTGTCGGGAGTGCTGCTTCTTTTCCTCGTAATCCTACTGTACTTCTCTCACTGTTCCATGCTTGCACTTCCCTATTCGACTTTATGTTAATTCTCTTAAATCTTGGACCAACAAGTACTTTTTGCTCCTTTCATCTTATGTCTCTTCTTAGACAATCTTACTATGTTACAGTTTTAGATTATTGTATTTCTCCTGACATATACTGTACCATTTTTAGAGGCAAAACACATGCTACTCTGTGTTTCTTTGGGTTTGTGGAAAATAAATTAGAATTTAGTTTTTAGTACCAATAGAATTTTAATATACATTCTGTGGGGGAAATGGTGGTGGTGGGAAAGACATTTTAAACATTTTTCAGAATAAAATTATAGACCCCTTTGTCTTTCTAAGGTTTATTTCATACCTAGCATTTTATGTATCCAAATTCACATAATGAAACACTATTTTTACCCTTTTTGCGTAATTTACAAGTGATATTTACCTTATTTGTCCTTAGTTTTGTCACATGTCATAAACTGTATCATCTCAAGCTGCTATTCACTGACATTGTTGTCTGGGTGATTAAATAGGCTACACGAACTTTTAAAGAAAACTTTATTGGATATTTTATATTGGAAATTTGTTGGTTGTAGAGTTGACACCACAAAAGGAGAACAGTAGTAATTTGTGTTAAAAATAAAATTGAAATGGTTTATGTTTATTCCACTCTTTGTATAAATTATATTGGTGTGATTTGCATAGTTACATTTTTTTAAAAAACTAAATCTTAATTTTTGGAAGTGATCTTCTGCCTGAGAGGTCAAGCATTTGACTGATGCTGAGTGTGTTTGATCTTGATATTTGCACCTGTGTTCATTATTCATGATGCAAGAAGACAGGGACAGAGGAATGGACAGAGAAAAGAGATACAGAAGAAAACAGAGAGTATGACAACAAGATTAAGTAAAAAATGGGAGTCCTGCGAGCTGTGATGTGTTTGAGACGGTGTGGTCTGTAATATTTATGGTGTACTGCACAGTGCTAATAAAAATTAGGTCATTCCATGTCTAATGAAAGCTGTGGACTGAGGAAAAAACAGAAAGATGAAGGCGGGTGAAGAGAATGAGGATACAGAAATGGCTGGAATATAAAGCAGGGATTTTCTCCTGAGAGATCAGAGAAGATCAGAACATTTTGTAGATGCATATTAAAATGAGTGGTGGAGGGATGTGAAAGAGGGTATAGTTCTGGATCTTTAAACTATGACATCTGCCAGGTCTATTGTATCCACTTCCCATCTCCTCTCGAGTCATCTGCTCTTTAAACTTGTGCACCAGATTGTTTCTTTACTTGAGACTCTGCCTTCTGTTTCCAGTACTCCTGACAAATCTAGACCTCTATTTTTAGCCCACAGCCTATGTATATTCATAAACACCAACTGATGGTTTATTGATGATAGAAAAAGATTATTCAGCTGTGGTTTTAGTCTTGCATACTATGGAGACGACCATTCCCATTCATTTCAGTGGTTACTTTCTTATCTGTGGTGCAGTATTAGCGCAGCAACATGCAGGCTAAGACCAGATGTGAAGTGCTGCGCTACAGTGTTTATGGTTGATGTACAGTGTGCTCCAAAAGACTGAGGCCACATTAAAAATCTGGGATTTGAAATTTAAACAGACCAAACGCTTTGTATATAGAACATTTTAAAACAAAGGAAAATGTATGATTCTGCACTATGAGCTACACTGACACCTTTGACCATGTCACATGCACACTTTAGCACCATTTTTTGGACAGTACATAAAGTTAAGTTTAAATTAAGTTACATTTTTTACATAAGAACATGTTCTGTGTACACTGAGCATAAAACATGACTGGCAGCTTTGATTATTACTAGGTTACTACTCAAATGTACAAATTTGTGACATTGCCCATATTCATATTGAAGGTCTCAGATCTTAGAACTCCACTGTAACAAGTGATGGTACAGTAACGTGTCGAGGGTTTTAACTTATCAGTAAACTCAGTGTGGCCTCCAGTGGAAGTATGCTGTCTTCAATCAGAATCAAAATGTATATTACATAAATAGTAGGTTTTTATTTTTTTTGGGGGGGGGGGGTGGGGGGGGGGGGGGTGAATGTGTTGGCTCAGTGTGAGCTATCTCAATGACACTATACAGCACACGTACACACCGCTGGTCTGAGAACAATGTTCAGAGGCATCTGAGACCAAAGCTTTGACCTTTCGTGCTTCAAAGAATGTGCAATTCTGTGTTCAGTACATTGTTCTGCACAATGCAACAAAATGTTTTTTTGTAAGATCTGATGCATTGGTTTTTGATCTCATCAGGCCTTCTGATTTGCTAGAGTATGTTTTTTAGTATTTGCTTTGCAGGCAATTCCTCCAGAAATATAGCAGGCATGTCCCATAGAGCTGACACAGTGTCTCTGGGAAAAGCAACACTTAAATGCTCCTCTTGGAATAGCTTGCTTTACTTATTTGACCGTTCTCTGGCCAAGTAATAGTGAAGGTTCTCCTGAGTGTTCTGGGGAAACATGATGATTGTGCTAATCCTAAATGGAGTGTGGGTTTCACATGGTCTTGTGTTGAATATACTCCTATATAGTAAAAATAAAAAATAAAAAGAATAAAAAGTTCTTGAAATGATTGAGAATCTTACAGCTGATGATGAATTTATGCTATATTTTATTTATTACAGTCTCATTATAATTACTGTAACATGAAAAAAGAATATTATATTGATTTTAAAGTATATATATATACATATGGTGAAATTTTTCTGCCTTAAAACCGAATTTAATTTTTTTTTGTAATACAGTAAAAAAATATTGAAGTAATAATGATCATTAAAAAATATTAAGAAATACAATATTAGATTATCAATTGTATTATAGTAATGAGATTTTGAGGGTGAATTATTCATTGTGATATTATTATTCATTGTGAAAATAATATCACAATGAATAATAATTAAATAATATATATACATTAAAAGCTCCTATTAGTTTTCTGTAATCTGTACGCAAAACTATTATATGTTTTCTTGGTTTAGTTTGATTTTTTGGTGAGTGAGAATCATATGGAAGAATGCACTCAGGTTATGAGCTTATAGTTCATGGTGGCAGCTTCTAGCACATTCATTTTTTGACCGGCAGCTGAAGTCTTTGCAGAACTCCAGTATGAATCTGTTCCATCTATAAATTTCATTCTGAGAATGTGAACATTTACACCCACAGTCATATGTAGGGCCCAGAAGAGTGTGAAATTCGATGTTAAACCTAGATGATCGTCTTGATTGGTGTGCTAGGGAAAGTCATGGTTATACTGTACACTCATTCCAATGTGTAAAATCCATACTTATTATCCTATGGTTCTGATATTGTGTCTTATACACCATTAAGTCTCAGGAGGTTAGGACATTTAGATGCATGCACACACATTCAAGTATGTGCAAGTCATTTATCTTACATGTTCTTAGAAAGTTTGACAGCATCGAGTCAGCAGGCACCATCTCAAGCGGTCATATTTCCACAGCCTTTCTTACAGAAAAAGCTGGTCATGATGGGAACAAACATGTCCGTAGCATCAGAGTATCTTGTAATGGAATACAGGAACAAGAGCAGAGTTGTGGGCAGCAAACAGCCATTAGGAGCGTGTCCACACTCCCACAAATGGCATTAAAGCATTATGGTGAACAGTTACTTCATTCCAGGAGAGTCTTTAGTCTTTCTAGAGTCCTTATTCATCCTCTAAATCTTTAAACGGTCATGCTCTTAGACTTCGTTCCACAACTGTGGAGCCAGACTGCAGTGATACAGGAAAAACTTAATTCTGTTCTTGCATAAGCACTGAGGTTTTGTGTCCTTCAAGAATAAAGGGGCGTTCACTCATACAGTGCTATGCAGTGTGAAAGCGATCTGAAAGCTATACATTTATGAAGAGCTGGCCAGTTTTAGTCACTTGAGCGACATGTGAGTATGTTGAGTGTCTGCCAAAGTTGAGAGTAGTTTAACTTTATGCAAATGAGTGGAGACTACCGGTTGGCTTGAAGACAGATACTATATTCAGGTGTAGGCAAAATGAAGATATATATATAAATGGAACCATTTGTGTCAGAAATTGTTGGCATTCGAAAAGAGTTGAATTAGTATTTGATGATCTTGTCCATTTTATGATGTACTATGATCTGCTGCATTTAATATACCAACATTTTCCTACTTTCCTCTCCAAAATAATAAAGAAAACTGATTTCTGGTCAAATTAGAATGATATCTTATTTTTATCATCAAAACATCCCAGTTGTGATCAGAGGGTTGAGAGATTGGAGCTCGATTGTATCTGGAGCAGAACGTGTGGAGTAGTGGTGACATTGTGCGTGGTAGCATGTCTGCTTGACACACAAACGGGTCCCTCATCAGCATTTTGAGGGCACGACAAGATGGGTTCGTTAAATTAGCTCATGCTAATCGGGTTGGGGAATTAGTTAATTCTCCCAGGATGCCTCAGTCCTTCATTTGACTGCTTCTCATTCGTCATGGGAGGATTGACCTGACTGCAGTTATTTGAGATGTCCTTAAAACAGTTTTTTTTAGGTGTCTTAATTCAAATGGTTAAGCAACTGTGTTTGACTATATCTGTTTTCTTCATGTGTTATTGTTTTTTTTAAGGGTACTGAAAGGTGGTATAAAAAAGTGGTAACAAAGTGGTGTGTCTGTGCATCTAGACTGAAAAAATCTTTGAACATGAAATGAAAATTCATTCAAATTGTAAATTGCACATTATATATATATATATATATATATATATATATATATATATATATATATATATATATATATATATATATATATATATATATATATATATTGACTTTGTAATGTTTAATCAACATCTAATATTTAATTCATATGAGCACAACAGCCCCATCTCAAAATCCAATCAACAACTGATTAAATCAAGTACCCTCCCTAAATTGTTTTTTCTTTTCACATTTTCATGTACGTCACAATATGGAAGAAAAAATCTGTCCATACTTCTGTTTCATCGAAACTTTAACAATCAAAATGGGGATGAAGATAGTAAGTCTTCTTTTCAGAGAATAAATTTTTTTATTTCTTTTTTTTCTAACCCCTTTGGCAATTTTTTTTTCATATTATTTCCATATTATATTTCCATATTATAAATGTAACTAAATTTTGTAATATTTACTCAAAAAGGTGGAGTAAGTTAAACTTTTTGCTTCTCATGTAAATGCATTTAGTTATTGCATTTAAAAACACAGATTTTGAAAATTATTTTTGTGGTGTAAATGTCTGCCATGTCTTTATGAAATGCGTGGGACATCTGGGCAACTTGCAGAAAAGCCACAGAGACTTAAAAAAAGATAACAGGGTTGAAGGACTGTCAGTGCAGAGGAGTCAGAAGACAGGAGGCAGAAAAGGAGGGGGACAGCTATTCGTCTGCAAAAGGAATGGTTTACCCCAGTAAAGGGAGGAGGGGCAAGTGTGGACTGACAGAGAGGAGGGGGGAAAAGGAGGAACGGGGAGTAGGGAGAATAATGTGAGCACTGCAGAGGGGGAATGGCAGCAGCAGCAGTGTTTCTCACACACACACACTCCTACACTTTCAAATAAATGGCTGTAATGACAGGCTACATAAAAAAACATACTATGGATGCTGGCACTGAGGTGGACTGAGATTAACAGATTATATTGATTGCAGGTGATAGGAGAAGAGGCTGTGGGCTTTAACAAGAGACGTGCACTAGCCAATCAATGCACATCTATCTGCAGGAGAGCCAACATGACATTTCTGTTTTCAGAATGGTGACCACGCACAGCGTACATTGCTATAATTCACCAGCCCTCCCTTCCTCTTTTCTCCCCCTTCCATTTCCTTATGCTCTCAGACTTTTTTCTTTCTATTTCTATATATATTTTTTTATTCTCTCCCTTTCCATTACAGGTCCATTCCATTGCCATCTCTTTTCATTTTTCTGCCTCCATTATCCATTCTCTTCGTCTTACTCACAAAGTTTGCTTTACCCCATCTTCTCCCCCTGTGGTGTTTCCTCAGTACAGTGTCAATGAGACTGACGCATTTACACCACTTCTACTATTCTCAGAGCACTTTTGCTGTTTTTGTTGTAGTATTTGGCGCCCTCTATCTGTTGTACACCTCCTTCTGATTGTGAAGGACCTCTGCAGTGGGCCAAACTGCATCACAGCAGCCTCTGGATGTTAAAGTGCTTATTCTGTTATGTAGACTATTTTATTTCAAAGGGTCTTTCCATGTGCTTGTGTACCTGATGCCAACAGCGTATAGCATTAAGCACAGAAAGGGAAGTCTGGCATCCCATTGGATTTAGAAAACTATATAGAAAAGGGTTATTCAATCTTTTTCAGGCCAAAGAACCTTTGTTGTATTGAGAGACAAAGCAGGGACTCTCTGTTACATATAGTTTAAACTGAGTGTTGCATTTAAACCCTGGTCTATAAAAACATGTGTTGTATCATGTTGATACATTCACATAGATTATGGTACTTAAAGCCATTAAAATAATTATTATTGTAACATTTAAGTTTTACATAATATATTTTAATGTGGGAGGAAGAATGAAATGTTTAGTCAGATTTCAGCTTCTCAAGGTTAGCTTTAGCTTGAACCATGTTAATTTTTTTACACATAAAAGGGGGAAAGTGTCCCAATTTACATACTTATGCACTATTCTACGCCATTTGATAGTAATGTGAGTAGTGTGTTCATGCTGAAAATTCAACAAGAAAAAGTGCACTTCAAATACTGGACAGTGCATTAATTTAACTGAAAAAAGAAAAAAAAAGCAGTGTGTGGAATGGTTTCATGCACTTTACTGTCGCAGCTTTCCTTAGCAGAAGGGGGAAGGGTTATCAGACTCTGACACTGGATGAGAAAATAACCTTCCAAAAATATGTAGTGTATAGTACATCATTTGGGACACAACTTTAGTTTGGCGTAAAACAATAATTGGCAGAGCCCCTGTCGAAGACTCCTTATCTACAGTAGAACATCAGATTGCTAAGGAGAAAAAAGTCATGATGTTGATGATGTTTTAGATCAGACTGGGATTATTTTTCCAGTTCTGCCACAGAAATGATACACTTCAGCTTTAAGCACTGTAACAGTTCTTTATTTCAATAGCGAACTCACTGATTTCACTGTATAATATTAATGTGCTCATCTTCTCATCTCTCTTTGTGTCTTTCTGTCTCTCTCTGTGTCTTCCTCTCTCTGTTTCCAGTATGTGGCGTTCGGCTCGCTCCTGTTCATCCTCATCTCCATCTCAACATTTTGCTTGGAGACACACGAGGCCTTCAACACCATCTACAGTAAGACAGAGAATGTGACGGTGGGGAACGTCACGCGGGAGGAGGTTGTGTTTGAGGTAGTGACTGACAACTGGCTGACCTACGTGGAGGGCGTATGCGTCATCTGGTTCACCATCGAGGTGTTCGCCCGTGTCATCTTCTGCCCGGACAAGGCTGAGTTCTTCAAGAGCTCGCTGAACATCATCGACTTTGTAGCCATCCTGCCCTTTTACCTGGAGATGGCGCTGAGCGGCCTCTCTTCTAAAGCGGCAAAAGACGTGCTGGGCTTTTTGCGCGTGGTGCGATTTGTCCGAATCCTGCGAATCTTCAAGCTCACGCGCCATTTCGTGGGGCTGAGAGTGCTGGGTCATACTCTCCGAGCCAGCACCAATGAATTCTTGCTCCTCATCATCTTCCTCGCTCTCGGAGTGCTCATCTTTGCCACCATGATCTACTACGCTGAGCGCATCGGCGCTGACCCGGCCGACCCCACGGCAAGCAAACACACCACCTTCAAAAACATCCCCATCGGCTTCTGGTGGGCAGTGGTCACCATGACAACACTGGGCTATGGTGATATGTATCCAGAGACATGGTCTGGTATGTTAGTGGGTGCCCTGTGTGCCCTGGCGGGCGTGCTGACCATCGCCATGCCTGTGCCCGTCATTGTAAACAACTTCGGCATGTACTACTCTCTGGCAATGGCTAAGCAGAAGCTGCCCAAGAAGAAGAACAAGCACATCCCGCGGGCTCCCCAGCCTGGATCGCCCAACTACTGCAAGCCAGATGCCCTGGCCATGGCCACTGCCTCGCCACACAGGATCATGGGTAATGTGATGGGCAGTATGGTGGTCTCTGGAAGCATGGCAGGAGACTGTCCTCTTGCACAGGAGGAAATCATAGAGATTAACAGAGCAGGTGTGTGTGTGCGAGTGTACCCATGTGTTTACATGTTTGTGTGTGTGACGTATCTTTGCACTAAAAGGTTACATTTCCAACAATAAAGGTGCAGTCACATTTACCGTTGCTCTGTGAAATTTAACGGGTGAAATCGAATCATTCCAAAAGGAATCCTCATGATCAGGAGTTTTACATGAGGGATACACACATTTTGCTCTTTTTCAAGTTGGTCACTTGAATTCACCATGAAGATTGAAAGTGACTGCCATGCTTTCTACACTGCTACTCTAATCGACAAGCGATAATTTACTTTTTTGCCTGCATAATTTTGGTAAAATTTCACTAATGTGACTACACCTTCAGGCAATTAATTGGTATATTACGAACAAAAATGTTATTGACACACAACACTTCAAGTGAGTGTATTTTTGTGTGTGATGTCAAGCTCCATCTCACAAATGCATGTGGTCATCACTTATAGCTTTTTATATTGAACTGTCATCACCTAAACTGGGTCTTTTATATAATCTTCTGTAATATCTACACACATACACACACAAGTATTTGAGAATAGTAATATGTGAAACTATGCTGTCATGTCCAAGTTTGACAGAGAACAGGAACGTTATTAAAATTATAGCAGGATTATGCTTCATGTGTTCCAATCAGTTTCTTAGACTACCAAAAAACACCCCACCCAATCAGAAGAGCAGGGAGTATGATCCTGAAACTAGCAAACAGCTTTAGATGATTGACATGGAGCTTACAGTACTATTTGTGTGTACAATTTATTTGCGCACTCACTGCAGAAACACATTTTCCTAATCAGTATATTATTACGTATATATTCAGAAAAAAATATATTTATATATATATATATATATATATATATATATATATATATATATATATATATATATATATATATATATATATATATATATATATATATACATACATAAAATCTTATTATTATATAGTCTTATATATCTTAATATATACTGGTCTTAATTTTGCTTCTCAAGTAAAGTTCTTGTTGTAAAGATGATTTACCATAAAACAAGATCAACATCTTTTTTCACCATATTTGCATGTGAAGGTGTGAGTCAGGTTGAGTTAGTGAGTTCATGCAGCCGAGAGAGCTCCGTCTGTCATTACTGTGCAGAACACAGATATACACACCCCATGCTAAGATTAACATGAGGCAGATTAGTCACGGCCCCTCAGATTAGCATATGCTATATTTTATCTATACAAGCAAAAGGTTTCAAATCAACAGCACTCTGCTTACAGCCAGATCTCTGCCGATTTTTAGCTGATTTCAACACCAAAGATACAGATTATGACAGATGACATTGCATCCTTATAAATAGGATGACGTCGGATCGTTTTTCTGAAAAAGTAACATTTTTGGAGCAAGCAGCCTCGAGTGGATGACAGCTGTATTTCTCTGCTCATCTTTGTTTTGCTCTTCCAGTTCTCACAGCTGGAAGTTCCCAAGGAAATAAAAGGGAGCATAAACATACTGAGACGCTTGCTGTGAAGAAACGCTTTAGTACATGTGCCCTCCTGTAGCTTCAAATCCCACGTGCCCTTGACACCTACAATACTGGCATCACATCCATCATGTGTACAGTTAATGAAGTTTTATTAAGTAGTGTAAAACTAAAAGTATGAAACCTCTAACAAAGTCATTTGTTTGTCTCCCGTCCCCATGTATGAGTGTGTTGGGGGTTTTTTGGCTTGCGTGAGAGGTGCTCTGATTCTGTAACTTGATTTTATGCTGAAGGTTTTTAAATGGTTCACCTGAAATTCCAAACCCATATGATTACATTTTGTCAGTGGAAAACACAAGGAGATGTTTTGTCTGAGCTGCTCCATTTTTTACAGTGAAATTAAATGGGGTCAAAAAAAAATAAATAAAATGAAATACATTGCACCATAAAAATAATACGTCTATCCAAGATGTTTCCTGAAGCAATACAATGACTTTATGTGAGGAACAGGTATAACTTTACTAATTAATGACTCAAAATCCAGCCATGGTTTCCATTTACTTCTGTTGTATGAAAAGAGCAGCTTAAACATTGTGCTAGATTTCTCCTTTAGTGTTCCACGGATAAAATAAATCCACGTGGATTTTTAAAGAAACTAGGGTGAATATATGTTTTTCTTATTTTATTGTATCATAAGTACTTTTATTATCTCTTCAGTGATTGTCATTTAATGGCTGTCAGGAAAGTGAGTTATATCTGGTGTAGTCAAGCATATATCATGACCTTTGCTATAGACTTTTGTGTCATCCATTCATCACCCTTTGTCCCTATTTCACTGTGAAGGTGATCATCATCTTCCCAGATTTCATGGTCATATGGACTACCGTCTTCACAGATAAATATTTTTAATTTCTTCCAATGAGGTCCAATTGCATTATGGGTCTCTATGTCATCTTCTCCCTTGCCTCCCCAACCTCCTTTTTTATGTCTCTCTTCATGTCTTTAGCAGGCTTTGCCCCTGGCTTATTTCTGTAAATTGTTGAACGGTAACTCACGTCAGATTAGATTTGACGGAAGCTCTAAGAACAAGTGCCCCTGCAGCTTATTTTTTTGAGTGTGTGCACATCTCACTTTTTCAGGCACAATCATTCATGTTGTGCATGTTGTGTGTGTTTGTGTGTGTGTGATGTTCTGAGTTCCCCTGCACCATTTAAATCAAGTGATGCTGCTCTTTCTGTAGCGCATCTTTATTTTTGCTCCTTTTTATTCATCCCAGACTTTTTTCTTCTTCTTTTTTCTTTGGTTTTTCATGTTTTTTTGTGTTTCTCTATTTTCACATGCACACAGTACCACTAATAGTGATTTTCTTTTTCTTCCTGTCAGACTCAAAACAGAATGGAGATGCTGCAAACGCAGCTCTGGCTAATGAGGACTGTCCCACCATAGATCAGGTGCTAGGGCCAGATGACAGGAGTCCGGCCACCAGTGGGTTGGGGACATGCACGGGGCGTGAACGTTACCCCCACGATAGGGCCTGCTTCCTTCTCAGTACCGGAGAGTTCCGCACCACAGACAGCAATGTCAGGAAAGGTATGCAGCACCCACAAATGGACACATTATTATATTCATACTTTCAGTGTACATCACAAGAACAGGCTCAGGAAAGGTAAGTTGTATGTTCAAATGCTTATTATTGTGTATTATGGCAAAGACACATGCATTGCAGCAATATATATTTTTATACATATATACATATTTTATATATACATGCACTGACTTGCACTTCACAAAGTACATCAGAGGTAAACACATTAAAACTGACTCTCCCACATCCATACTAACAGCTTAGCTCCCTGCCTTCTCCTCTTGCATATTTGCTCATAATTCACCACATCAATCATTCTGAAGGCCGCTCATCATTAGCAAAGCCCTTACCCCATACGCAGTAATAATTCAATTCATATGTTTGTTAAATGTGATTAATCTTTGATAAAATCAGGACTTTTCAGTGAAAATAATCCTAGCACAAGTTAAATTATTAACAGATGTATCAAACAAATTCACTGCGTCTGGCCAACAAGCTCTTCAAATGCTCTATCGTTCTGTCAATCTGTCTGGGTTGTGCAAAATTCTGGATGGAAGAAATGGCTCCTTTAACTCAAGAGTTTGAATTTAATTGGCCACATCCCAGAGGAAGTTAAATTGGAATTTGAATCAGAAAGACACAGATAATGCATTCTGGGAGAAGTGTTCTTCCATCTTGGTTAATTTATTGTTTTTAAAATATTTTAATTATTTAATTCTACTTTCTTAGATTTAAATGCAATACTGCATTTCTGATTCCTGTTTTCTACATATATTCAGATTCAGATCTCTGTCTAGTTGTATCTCTTGCTCTATCTATCTATCTATCTGGCTTGCCTTTACTCTTTCTTGCTGTCATTCATTGATTTATTACTTCATTCTCTTTCTCTTCCTGGCCTCCCACTCTGGCTTGTCTATGCCCATGTCTCTTTCCCTCCATCCATCCCCTCATCTTGGCCTTTTTTTCTCCTTATTTTCCACACCTCACTCAATTCGCGTCACATCCTCTTGTATCATTGTTTTATTTAATTTTTTTGCAATGGCATGATTGACATCTACTGCCTTTCCTTCTATACTATACCTTCCTGCACCTGCACCTTTCCACCAACCTCCACATATTCCAAATACACCCCTCTACACAACCAAATCCTACAACCCCCCACCCACAAAAACACTAGAAGCTGCAGGCGCCAACCCAGTCTCCCCCTCAGCAGATGAGTGGTTCAAGCCGGAAGGGCCACTGCTACAGCAGGACCTCAATGCCAATTCTGCCTCTTCTTGGATCAAACCATAATGAATCAGAGGTAACACTCAAAAAAGTAGCATTGATGCAGCGTAGAAATTAGTTGGATGCATAGAGGTCAATATTTAATTAATTCCATGTGGCACACTTTTCACATTTCACAGGGAAATATTTTATATGCACATATTTCACCAGGACACAAAGAATTTAGACAAAGGCTATATTTAGTACATTCATGCTTTAGTTTAGAGCAACCATAGATATGAAACACAAACATAAGTAGCCACACTCAGTACTATGTTTTCTGTCTCTGAGTTTGACAATTTACGTACTGATCTAATTTATTTAATATCTGCATAGACTAAATTCACAAAGTAAGTTCAGTCATGACAGCGTCAGAAACTTTTTAATAAATGGGCAGTCCATTTCCCCCCCCCAATTTGCCCCTGGAATTTATTTATTTATTTATTTTAGCTTTTAATAAGGGCATTTTGTTTCTAACCTAATAAAAACACTCAGCATCAAGTTCCATAATTCTAATTTATATAAAATATAAAATAAACTAAGGAATTAGTAGTCCATAAGGCATCTTAACCAAATAAATGCTAGAATACACTTTAAATAATTGATATACCAGGATGTACAAAGGACTTTTATTAAAGTACACATGAAATCAAATTTGACTACATTTATTTTGTTAGCGCACACTGCTATTTTTGTGGTGAACAATTCATCCGTGCAAGTCAATCCACAAAAAAAATAGTTTGCCTTCATAATCTTTAATCCAAATCTGAAAATGCTCCTGACCTCTGAAATGATGGACCTTCTCTGATGACATCAGTTTGACGGCTTGAGCCTGACATCCTTAAACACATAAAATAAAAATATTAAATTAAAATCCTTAAACACGCCCATCCAACTATCACGAAACGCCTACTTTACTACATCCAATCAGTTCGCAGTAGAAAAAACAAGCCACGCCCACGTTTTTCTCATTCAATATTCAGTTTCTCTCTGAAGTATGTCACAATACGGAAGTAAAGTCGGTCGCAACTTCCCGTTCACACAGACTTTAATAAAATAGTAGATTGCTACATCATATTCCTCAGCAACGAGGTGGTAAAATCACTGTTTTTGAAGTATCTAAACAGTTTCATTGTTTGTAGAGCGAGACACAGACGCATGTAATTCACACACACAACTGTCATCACTCTCTCTCTCTCTCTCAATCTCGATCCATCGATAATTAATTCAAATAAATGTGCTGGTCTTACCGCACTATTTCATCTCTCTGTCTGATTTGAAGTGGGCAGAATGCTAGAGCTGTAACTGACAAAAATATCTGTCATTTTACTTTTCATATATTGTGCTACAAACATCATTAACAGCTTTAAGTTGTCAATGCTGGCTTCCGCTTCGCGTCGCGACGTATGGTTCTTGGTCTCCACATCGTGCTTTAAAATTGCTAAATGCACAACTAGCCATGCATTATCCATCCAAAATCTTACTGTCTGAGTAAGTACTACATTTGAATTTAGGCTACTTCACGACTGTCTATATAGTTTGAATATGGAATAAAATTTGTACGTATTACATCTGCCATGTTGTTACTGTCACATGACCTACCAGCGTCAGTTGCGTCGCTTCACTGCCATTCATAAATTATTTTATTTATTTTATTTTGTTGTCATTGTCTTACCATTTTTATTTGTTGATGGTTGTATTACTGTTTGTGTACTGTTTATGAGCATTAATAAAAATAAATAAATCAATAAAATAAAATAAATCAATAAATCCTCTCCCGTGGCCTCATGGGATAGTAAAGTGTCCATCGAATGCTCACTTCAGAATCCGGCAGAAGAAGTAGGTCATCCGTGTACTTTTCGCCTACTGTTTTTTGAATACTATGTATTCGGACATACAGTACTACTCACCTCATGCACTGTTTTTCGCCTACTAGTAGGGAAGTGATTTCGGATGCAGCATATGAGTACAGTATATGAGCGATGTCATTATAGCACTTGCTCCATCATCTCTGTCTTTCTCACTCTCTTTCTCTCATTTTACCCTCAAAAGTAAGCTTTTGTCATACTAATTGTATTTGCCATCTTTCACACTCTTTTCTCTTGACTGAACTGAGCACCACACATTAAGGATTGTACACAAGTTAGCGCTGCCCTTTTAACCCTCGGGCCAGTATAGTTCAACACACTCACGTTCACACACCCACACATATGATGAAATGAAAATTCTTGTCTTAATTCATGTGTGACAGAAGGTTATTTGTGTGATTCTTGCTTAATTTGTGTTTGTGTGTTTGGGGATGTTGTATTTTCTGATGTGTGTTTCTGAGGTACGCTTGTCTGACGAGCTGTTGTTGTGTTATCTCCTTCCTCAGGTTGTGTCGTGTCATGCGTTTGTATGTCAGCTCTTGTTGCTACACTGTTACACTGTCTTCCCTTGTTCGTGTGTTGTCGTTGTGTGCACTGTAATCCATTCGGTGTTGCTGTGACTTCTTCCTCCTCCTTCTCCTCCCTAGCGGTGACCTTTCACTTCAGTAGTGTGCCCCTCAGGTCTTTGTAAAGAGTTTCAGTGCTCACTATACTGCCGTTCAAAGGCAAAACACAGTAACTACACATTGCATTATGACTAAAATCGCAGCTGTTAGACTTTGAGTTATCTTGTAACAAACAGGTTTGGCTCAACTATGTTTAAATTCAGAAAAAACTGAGTATCAGATCAGTTAAGCTGACTTCCCCAGTTCCATCGTTGGCGTAGTTATTTTGTTTTGCCTTTGTAGGGCTGTATAATTCCCATCCCACACTATATTTACTACTAGAAAGAGGAATGCCTTTTATGCTTTAGGGGTTTTGGTGAACGGTCACTGAGAAGGGTTGTGTTTTATTTGCATTTTCTCTTTATTTTTTGAATAAAGCTGGTTTCTTCTCTCTCCTGGAACTGCCCTCCACTCTGGGGTCCACTGACCAGTGTTTCATCACAGCCCGCAGATGAAAACCCTTCATTATATGGACCAGAAACAGTGAACACCACTATTCTAGCCATGAGTAGATAACAAATGCTCGATAGGGCTGTGCTGAAACACTGCGCTCTGACACTGTTAGGATGTGTGCTACAGTCCTGTAGTCTAACCGATCAGGGACACAGTTCTGCCTCACATATACACTAAACATCAGGTGAGCAGAAACAATCATGTCTGATAGACTTGAACAAGACACGTGGACATGTAAACAACAGAGGCACTAAAAAGCTTAGCAAACACACATATACTGATATACACAGACACAGGTAAGTTCTTGTAGGGCTGTAATGACATACCTGGGCTGTTGCCATGGTAACCGGACACTTTAAAGACTGTGATGCAATTGTTCTCATCAGCACTGCAAAGTTTTCATGCAGTATGTTAAGACCCAAATCAGGGGTAAATGGCATTTTGTTCTTAATGTGAAACTATTTTTTTTGCTGTCTCCTTTCTCTCTTTTACCTATTTTCTTTCTCACTCTCTGGCTTTCTTTTGTGCCCACAGAGTGTGTTTTACTGTGGTCACAGTGCCTCTTCAAGTACACTTTCAATTATGTTGACGAATGCAAAAGAGCACGGGTCAGGAAAGGTCAAAAGTTTTTCTTTTGGACATTTTCTCATTTTTTCTTTATAGATTCCATAATATTGACCTGTGTTTTTGTATATTTTTATGTGGTGTATGAACGCATATCTGAGGGATTTGTTTTAGTTTATATCTGTGCTGTGGCTTTTCAGTGTGGTCTGTTGGTGTAGATGTTTTAAAATAGTCCACCCCAAAATGACAATTCATTTACTCACTCACTTTCAATCCAAACCCGGCTACAGTAGAACACAAAAGAAGATGTTTAGCAGAATGTCTAAGCTGCTGTCTTCCATACTGTTTGTGAATGGTTATCAAGATTACAATTAGGACAAAAAGACAGCATAAAAATATAAAAGTGATCCATATTACTAAAGGCTGGAATACACTATACTACATGTTTGTTTGGTTTTGTCAGATCAGTGTGTTAACCCTGTAGGCATCTGTTGCTGTTGGTCGGTACTTGTTTTTTGCCGATTGAACACATTAAATCGTTGTTTGTTGATTCTTTTAATGTCTGAGAAGTGATGTACTGTAATTGTTTGTTTGTCGGTGCTGGTCCGCATCTGTCGGTTTCTAGGAGACACATGACAAATGTAAACAATCTGTGTTCTAAAATTGGCTCTAAATATCAAACACGTTTAATATCCTCCAACTGGACAGAATAGTGTGAAGCTAAAAAAAATTGAGCCCATCATACACCAAATTATGACAGCTATACTGATTGTCTTTCATTATATGGAAAAGAGCAGCTTGGACATTCTGCTAAAATATTATGGTGATTGGAAGAAAAATGTCATAGGAGTGTGAGTAAATGATGACAGAACTTTAACTGATGGGTGAACTATCCCTTTATCTTTCACTCCCTCGCTCTCCTCCTCAATCACCACAGCATGTGTTCTTCTTTCTTCTCCCCACTCGAACTTCCACCTCTTTCTTTTTCTACCTTCTGCCCTCTCACTCCTTCCTGCCTACTGTTGCCAAGGAAACAGTGGAAGAGAGCATTCTGGGACTAAGCAAAACATGATGGAAGATAAAATGAAAGGGTTAAAGATGGTTCAAGCTAAAAAATAAAAAAAAGGACATTTGGTCTTCTAAAACCTGGCAAATTGGTTCATGTTACAACCTTAATGTTCAGATGCCCACTTATTCCCAAGATGCACTTATGTGATCATTATGATTATTTTATTGGTGTTGTGCCCCTGTTCTTTTTTGTTTCTTCTTTTGCCCCCTTTTATCAATAATTTATTCAGTCTAAAGTGCTCTTTTGATGTGCTGGTGTTTTTGTATTTTATATTTTGAGTACACTGAGAGCTTTGACACATACCCTTGGGCCCTGCCATTGACAGACTCTGGTGGTGAAGCTAAATGTGTAAGAGCTGCAGTCTAGATGCTGCACAGCACACTGACTGAGGGCATTGTGGTCATCTTCCTCTCTAGCCATTGTTTTAAAGCGTAGAAATAGTACTGCACTGCAGGGCTGCAGTCACACCCCTCTCTCTTTCTTTCTCTCTCTCTCTCTCTCTCACTTTCCCTCTCATTTCTCTCTCTCTGCAGACTGATTGATTTTCCCCTGTACTCCCATTTAACCTCACTTCTGAATCTTTGCAGTAACCAAAGAACCCGAGGGTTCTCTCTCTAGGGCTCTCGATGAGCTAGACCAATTCATTATCAATTTCACCATATCATGTATCACTATGTGAATAAACAGTGCCTTATGTCCTTTTCATATTATTATTAAAGTTGCCACAAAACCTTAACTGCATTATCTCTCTCTCTCTCTATATATAGGAATACATACATACATACATACTTACATACTGAAATACTTACATATATATATATATATATATATATATATATATATATATATATATCTATATATATATATATATATATATATATAATCAGTAATTAGTTATTATATTTTTAGTTATTATTATATATTTGCTGCATTCTATACTGCTAAAATTAGTTGTATTATATTAAAAATTAGTTAATATGTCCATAAAATGGCAGTCCAAAATGATTCCCAACAACCAAATTGGCACAACTGCTGATTGCAACTGCTTTTTCATGCTATTTTCTAGTCATTCAGCAGTTCCCACAAATGTTGTAGCAAACTGTCAGAGTTCCAGGTTACATCGGTGTGAGAATTTGACTGCAGTGCAGTAAAAATTGAGCGGCGAGATATGGCTGAGAGGTTGCTGGCCTGGACAATGGTTCAATGCTTTCATTGGGTCACTGCCCCTCGGGGACAGAGAGCGAGGGGAGGGGCCTGTCATGACCTCACCTGATGATGAGGTTATTTTTTTACAATGCATCTTTAATGTAGACTCTAAATAAAATATTTTTTCATTCTTCTTTTTTGTCAAATTCTAAGGTATTTAGATTTTGGTGGACCAGACTGCTGGATTCAATAGTTGTCTCAGCAGTAACATTATTAATTGTATTAAAAATATTTAATTTTTCAAGTAATAGTAAATGATCCATCAAGTAACGCACATAAATGCAGAGATCTGCAGATCCACTGCATTTAACTTCAGTATGATTAAAGCCTGAACCTGACTGGTTCATGTAAAGAATTAAGAAAAATAGAAAAAAAATAGTTTATAAGATTTTTGGTATGCGTATTCCATTTTCTGGTGAATCAAGACCAGTTCATGCTCAGTGCAAGGTTATTATCCAAGGTTAGTGAATGGTTGAAGTATATGTTTGAGAAACCTTTTTTTTTATTGTCTCATATCAAACTGTTGGATGTGTTGTGTATGAGTAGGTGTGACTCTTCCACCATCAATGACCGTGTCCTGCATGTATGACACTATCATACATGATCTGAATGTTCTGTGAATATTATTTCAACGTCTGTTGTTTCACTGTGTCCTCTACTGTCTTAGATGAAATGTCAACATCTGCAGATTTATATTTCTTTCTGTTGTTTCTACCTGCATAAACTATTTTATTTTCTACTGGTTTGCAATCAACAGTGACATGTACAACAACCTTACTGGGAACCTTTCCATGTGTACATTGGAATTAATTGTTTATCTTTGACCATGTTGAATGTCATAAGTTTATATTTCTGTCCATCCTTGTACTGTATATGCAGGTGCTAATTTCTGAATGTAAACTATCCCGTCTCTTCTCACTGTAGTCATTACTTACATCACATGATCCTGCTCTCCCTCAATTATTCTTTTTGTGATCATCTTTCTTAGAGTTTGTGTCTTTATGTAATGTTTGTGTACTCTCATTTCGTGTTGTTCTGTGTACTGTTGTGTCGTGTTGTGCTGTGTTCAGTGTGTCTAAATCATACATACAGATGTGATGTAACTTGTATGTATGTATTACCAGTGTTTTTGTTTAAAGGATGAACAAATATCCACTGGTGGATATTACAAATATTAACCGGGACAGATTCACACAGATCAAATATACTGTGTATGAACTCACTATTGAAACTTATTACATTACAGACTATAATGCAATAATTAACATAATATAATTATGTTAAATATTAATTTCCCGCTGGTAAAAAACATTGACGTCCTCTTTGAAAGCTCAGCTTTTCCTCACTTGTCCTTTGTGATGTAATTGAAAAAGGTGGACTTTCGTTATCATCCTGGTTACCGCAAACAGACCAAAATTTGAATAAATTGTTCAACACAGTATATTCAACTGTATGTTATTGCTGCATAATTTCTAAACCATTCTGCGGTTAATATTTGTGCCACTAACACTCACCTTCCATCCCACCCCCAGGCCACTCATACAGTCCTCGTAGTGTCACTAAAGTTTGACATGAGGTACGTAAACACAGCAGAGAGGGACTTTCATCCATGTCAGGTCAAGGGCTTGCCCATACGGATATAATCTCTATGGGCTTGTTAGCATGATTGTTAAACACCATAAAATGTGCTAAGCTGTGAAGCTACTATGTTAAGACTCTGCATTTCATGCATTCAGAAAACTTGATTCTCACTCTTTGACCATTTTAACAAAGCCTAACTATCTACACTTATAGTGACAGTCACGGTGAATTTACCCACATCTCTATCACAGATGCTAAAGAATTGCAGAAGCACAGAGTCTGTCAAGCTGAAGGCCTGAATTACACCAGTCCACAGCACTGTTGTAATTCTTCATACATAACCTCTCACCAAAGCCCTTCAGTGTTGCATGTGTGAGGCTGGTGAGTGTGAGTTGTGTTATTGTGTGTGTGATGGCGATAATGAGATTAATTGACAGGTCAGTGATTATGCTGGAATCATTGTACCGTTAGTAAATACAGAAAATTGCAAAATGTAGGTATTATTAGACTTTTGCTCTTCCATGACCATGAAAGCTCAATTCTTAAATACATCTTAAATATTTTTGTTTTGATAACAGATCTTTTTCCTCCCCTGCCCTCTCCCTTTTATCTGTTTTAGTTTGTCTGTTTTTTTCTGCTTTGCTTTGCTCAATTTTTTTTTGTTTTTGTCTTGTTTTACTGGCATTCTAGGTATCTAGATCTGTTGTTCCTGGTATCTTTGAACTGGAATCCAAAAGCATAGTTATATCCAAACATAATTATTTTCATGTAGGCATTGTCATAAATCAGCTATTTATATTAAGAATGGGCTACTAATGCTTTTTTAATCATCACATTTACATTGTGATTGTTCAGAGAAAAAAGGAAGAAAGATTGCAAGTGCCAAAGGTGTACTTATACTGCCTAGCAATATCGATTCTAATTAATCCCATTAAGAGAAGGCAAATGCTAATAGGGAGATAAAGACAGTCCAGCAATAGGAAGGAAGTGTGATCTTATCTGTACCGTGTTTGCATCACGGGTGTAAGTACAGAACATGACGTTCACGCAGTTGTTGTTTTGTTTTTTTATATGTGTGAATGTTTTGTTCTTTTTTTTTTTTATAAACAACAAATAATTCAGTTAAATATGCATATTTCTTCAAATCCATGATGTCACTTTCTGACTTGCACAAGTGGTCTGGTGTGAGGAACATGATGACCCAGATCTATCTACCATTGCCTTCCTTTGCAGCTCCTATAGGCGATGCTTTGGTGTAGATTTTGAATGACAAGTGGCTGTGCAGCACCCAGAGTGTCCCAGCAGCCCTCTGTGTCACACACACACACACACACACACACACACACACACATACACACACACATGCTTCAGAACTACATCACGCAAGGGACTGGAGATAGGATTGCCGACTATACGACAGTAGGACCTTCTTAACTCCCCATGTTTTTCCTTCCTTGTGAGCTTTTGTCTCTTGTTTTCTTCTGTTAAGACTTATAACTCTCTGTGTTTGTGTCTGTGTGGGAAGTTCTCCTGTGTCAGGAGGGGGTTGTCAACTATGTAATGTGCCAGCTTTTCCTTCCATATCCATTCGTGATGGCTTTTTCCAAAAAAAAAATATCTGAGTCCAGTTCCCCTTTATACACAATCAGACAGACTAGAGGTAAGCTGTGTTTCACTGTTATTATAACCAGTATTCAGCTATATGAAAAATTTTGTTGAAACAAAGTTTTTATTTCACCCCAAACTTGGAAGATTCGGTTTAAGTAGCCGGATCACATTGGTTGAATGTGTTACAGTCCTGGTAAAGAATGACAGATGTGTGCATACTGAATCATCCAGAAGCTAATACTCAGATTGCCTTGACAGATCATGATGTGAAATTACATTCAGCACATATTTTTGTGGGCATGTCCGCCATTATCTTTGAAGTGAATTAAGAATGAAACACGCAAAGCATTTTTTGTGAATTCCCCCTGAAGTCGTTTGAAATCTGACTATATTAATATATTAATATAACCTACAAAGATCACTGAGACCTGAAAAGAGAATTTGTAACCAAATTAAACAACACTGGACTTGGTGGGTGAGAGGAGAATACAACCCGAACCCTTTAAGAAAGTTTGGCCACACTAATGAAATCAGAAGTTTAACAAAGCCAGAAATGGATGTGGAAGGAAAGCTTTCAGGCACTCAGGGTCACGTGAAGCTGTTTTAAGTCCCTGGTCATCTGAAACACACTTGTGTGTGAAAGGAAGACGGATTTGCTGCTAATAATGGAAAGACATTTAGTCTGAAAGGCACAAGCTTCACCTGGCCCACAGTGCTGAGTGAGGCTGCTTTGACTAGACGGAGCTCCTCTGTTGGACTCCAGTGCTAGTATCAGAACGCAGAGTGTTCCGTCTGAGACTGGGTCAAACACCTGGATGCTAAACTCTTTACCTCACTATTGGTCTGAGTCAGCCATCAGGTGCTTCATCCACCTGCTCTTTTACACATCTGCTCTTATCTCTCCCTGAAAACTGTATGTGGCTGCGACTAAAGGGAGTTTTTTTTAATACTGCTGTGCCATAACAACAACAACAACAAAGAATTTGACAAGAAAACTTGATGACATTTCATAACTCTCATTTTCCTGTTTTGTCCTTGTCCCTGTCTCTGCCTGTCCCTGTCTGTCTTTCTGTCTGTCTGCTTCTGTGTCATTTACATCCATTTCATTGTCATTCTTTGCTTTTCATTTTGTTTTTTCCCCTTCCCTTCCTTTCCCCTGATTTTTGAACTTTAAAAACTACATTCTATCATTATACTTCATTATAATAATTCCATTTATTCATCTTTCTCTAATGTATGCAATCTATCCATTAACCATCCACCGGATTCTTGGGTTTGTAGCTGCTGGTTACGAGAAGTCCCGCAGCCTCAATAACATCTCGGGGATGACAGGGGCCCCCTTGCGCCTGACCCCCATCACCCCCATCAACAACCCACCCTATGAGCCCTACGAAACCCCCGGCCCCCTGCGCCGCTGCCGATCCCCCATACCCTCCATTCTGTAGCACATCTTAGGGAACGATGACAAAATACGCACCATCACAGCGCAATAGTATTAATAATCACAATAACGATGCTAAGTATTCACACCTCTGCTCCTCCATTGACTGGACAGGGTGGGGGTACACAGCACTCTTTTTAATATGTCATGCCTCAAAGGGAGTGGGATGAATTTGTTTAGGGATTTAGAGCTTTAAGTACTAAAATGACTTCATCGCATATACTTCAGGCAATATTTCAGACAGGCAACTAAAAACAATTATATGCTGTAACGTAAGCGGATTATGCCTTATCAAAGATGAAAAAAAGAAGCACTGAATATTATTAGGATAAAACTCCTCACTGGTCCATAGACAGCGACGAGCACCCTGTAGGAAATCTACCCCTGTAGTTGAATGACAGTAGTTGGCTTTTCCTCATGTTCCTGCCTGACTGCTGGTTGTATAAAAAAAACAAAAAAACACGAGACTGTGATCCAGCAGGCTTATTCATTGAGTACTAGTCACTGAGATCAGCTTTGATACACCATAATAGGCCTTGAAAATCCACTTCATATCAAAGCTTGGAATGATAAAGGTCATAGGTCACAGACAACATGCAAGTAGTCCAAGTGCATGCTAGAAAAGACGTCAGTTAGGCAAGTAGAATATATCTAAAATCCCCTTTAACTGCTATGAGGATATGAATATAAACGCACCATATGCTGGACTGATTTGAACTTCTAATTAAGCCCTGCAGTAGAGAATTAACGGATTGGATCATTTTGGCTAATTTGACTGTGTTGAAGGAGTTTTTGGTGATTCGGGCCATAGAACATGATGAATATTATGATTATGATAAACACAAGGACCGTCTTTAATCACACACTGAGTATTTCCTACAGCAACATTTGTTGTCAACTGATATTTTAAAATATAAGTCACACCGATATTATTAATTATGCTCTTTATTTTGGACAAAGAAAAACGCTTGAACCATTCTTGTGCAATATCAACTATTATGATGACCTCTGACCCTGAGAAGCTGGAGATAAATCCTGCAAACTTTAACTGTTGTAAACTAACAGAGAGACCGAGAACTGATCATTATTTAAAAAAGAAGCTATTTTTGTACTAAGCATTTGGACATTGCGATTCGGATCGGGGTTTGGAGTTGACATTTTGGGAGGACAGGATATCGTGCTGTTGCATGGATATTAATCTACAATTAACGTTTTGCTTTTTATATTTTGACTCTCTGTATATTCAACACCAAGTACCATGAAATGAAAAGAGCAGTGGTCTGGACAAATGGCGAAAAAAGATAAAATAAATAAGGAAGAGCCATTCTTATTAAGGGCCTATAACCTTCTGCACTTCTTCGGGACCCTTTTCAGTTTGTATACTAGTGCATGAAGGAACTGTCTTTAAACTATATCCTTTTCTTATTATGGTATTTCCTCATCAATATGAAGACATATCAAGCTGAACTGCACTCCTCACTGCATATCCGCATATACACTGGGGCTGTGGTGAACCAGACAGTGGCCTCAAAGTTTCCCTACAAAGGGCAAGAATTAGCTGGACCTTTTCATCATCATCATCCTCATCACTGGCATTACCCTCCCTCGTCATAATCATTTTCTGATTACTGTTATTCCTATAATTTGAATGCAGTAGAAAATCAGTTCAGTTTGTTTTCTCTTTGGTCCTCTTCTTTTCTTTCTCTGTTTTTTATTTTTATTTTTACCTGCTCTGTCTCTTGGATGCTGACCTTCGTTCCAATATAAAGGAGGGAACATTGAATGGATGCTGGATTGACAGCGGTCAGTAAGAGAAGAAAAAGAAAAGATGACAAAATGAACTCTCTGAAATGCAGATATATGAGCCATATTAGTGACGATCTGCTGCATATTTGAGTGCACAGATGCAATACACACCTCTGCTGAAGATATCTCTGCAATGGCAGCTCACAAAGCTTCTTGTCTTTTTCTCCATGTGAAACAACAGAAAACCTGGGGTACACATGACAAAACTTTATCAGAAAGCAAAGTAGCATTATTTATTTAGATGATTTTATTGTCTTGCAACTGAGATATTTCACAAACACATTTAATATTTAATAATTTGTTCATTTACTACAGTTCATATGTAATCATTCTTCTGAATTAAGCAATATATTTATTTTACTATTTATTTATTTGCATTTAGGTTTTTTATTTTCATGTTTTTGCTATTGCCACATTACTTGTTACACTCCTCTTTCCCTCCTCTCTTCTTTCCTGTTTAAAGAAGTTCACTGCTAGAGTGAAGAAAGCCATGGAGGATGTTGATTACATGGAGCATCTGCATGGCAGCAGCAAACTAATGTGTGGCACTGTGCTTTAATGAATAAAACGCCAATCATCATTTGTCTGCATGCATGTGCGCTGCACTGCTTTATGTACATGCTTCATATATACACTGAAGACCTCAGGACATTGAGCAGGGACCATCTGGTAGATTTATGCTACGCCACATGTGTGTTCAGTGTTTTAGGGAGATTCTCAGATCATTGTTATGAACGATAATTCATCAGGCTTTTTTTTTTTTTCGTTTGAACCAGCAGGTTATTTAGCCATTCAAAGACAAAATGCAGTAACTACACCACACAGTTTGTAGTGAATCTGAGCATAGTTGAGTCAAACCCATCCAACACACAAGTTATATATAGTTATTATAGTTTAAAAGAGCTGATTTTGCTCATAACTTAATTTAGAAAATATGCATTCACTGTGTTTTGTCTTTGCACGGCGGAATTGTTTGAGGCAAATGATCTATCATAGATTTTTAATTGTTTTAAAAGGTGGCTATTAAAAATGTATGTTACAAGGTACCTTGTAAAACAAACAAGTGCAAGTGTGCATTATTTATAATCTTAAATTCAGACAAATGACCTGTTATATTTAGAAGGAGAGAAAGAGGAAGACTAAAATGCCTGTGTGATTCAGGTCCAGCCAAAACACTGTTTTATTTCTCACCTTGTGTCTCCTCCATGTCCTTCTTCTCCTCTTCATCTCTCTTTTTTTCCTTTCTGTGTTTTTAATGCTCTTTATAAGGGTGTATAGTTCAGGTCTTAATGATATGTGCAGTTTTGAATGATGACTTTGTAATTTCCACATGCATGGATTTCTATTGCGAGCAATAAGGAAATTATAAGTCTATGTGTTTTGATAAGAAAATGTATTTTAACATAAAGGTTTATGAACATGTTTGTTGATACGAGTGTGTACATATGGATGTGTATATTCATATGCACATGCATATTAATGATTTGCATGAAACAAATGTACAAACTTTTTTCCATTGATGTTTTGTTACCAATCTGTCATTTTTGACTTGATTGCTGTGGGGGCGGGGCTTAGTTTTGCATGCTAAGATGCTATTTGGTGGCAGAGACCATTACAACTGTTGTACTGAATGTGGGGTTTTGAATGTGCTTTAACTATGTACCTGTTTAAGTTTTCTTTTCCTTGTTAGACATCAAAAGCATTGCAGACTGTCATTATATGATTTATTCTTTTTCATCTTTTCACAGAGAACTATTCTGAAAGCCCAGTGCTTATCAGATATATGCAAAACGAAGCAGTAACTGTGAACTAAGACTAGAACAGAAAATCCACTTCTTCCTTCACAAATACATTCCCAAACACACACCTGAGCCCCCAAACCTGTATCAGCTCCCGTACAAGTCCATTTTAGTTTGTATTCTCATCTCATGACATCATCAGTCTTGTTTAATCCTCTTAGTTTTGCATTATTAATGAGCAGATTAGTTGGTCTCCTCCCCCTTGCTGTTGTGTTAACCTCAGCTCTAGCCCCCTCTGCTGGTTTTACGGGGGATGAACTAACGTAGCATTCGCTGTCGTAGATCATTAGCACTCTTTGGTCACTTTAGAGGCTAAGAATACAGATTTTAGCCCTTAATGTTTACCTGTTATATTTAAGATTAAAGGAAAGATTCTTTAGGCATTTATTTGAACAGACTCCGAAGGATTGATTTCCTGTTCTCTCTTGTGTGTCACTAAACACTGATCAGAGCAGAGAGAAAGAAGCTAATGCTAAGAAGTCTGCTCACTGCAGCAATGCATGTTTCCACACATTCAAGATAGCTAGCACTTAGCATCCTAGTGCATTTTGTGGTTTTGCTGTGTGTAGTCTTATCTGCAAAGGCGTAATCAGAGTGGATGGGATGACTCCACTTTTATCCCTTTATCTCAGTTCTGAAGTTATGATGCGAAAGTGACAGGCCTGCCACTAGTTAGCTTAGTTAGCGAATGCCCTGGTAAGCAGAGGCTGCATGCAATCACGGAGGACAATGTAAATAATTCTCCTGTACACTGACTGCATGTGGAGTTAACAGCACAGAAGCTATCGTTTGATTCAAATGAGGCATTCAAAATGGGGAGAGCAGGTCGAGTTCAAAAAATGATTTAGCAACATTATCCAGAATCCTCTCTGTTTCTGACTTACGCTTCCCTGTCACTACTCAGGTAAATCTCTTTTTGTCCGTCTATACCAGTGCTTCCAAAATGATGTCATTCGAAACAAAGAGAGAGGCAGATGGGAACACCCCATGTATGCATGCATCTGTGTAAACACATTGATCCCAACACTCGTTCCACGTCTTCCTTTTCCACAATGTCCTTCACATCCTTCATTTCATCATTTCATTTGTCACTTTCATTAATTCCCAACTCTTACTGCTTCCAAATAACAACCAAAAAGCCCGGATGACATTATGAGAAACAGGGAAAATAATGAGTGATTTGTTTAAAAAAAAGAAAAGAAGAAGAACTTTTCAAACACGGTCTGTCATAAATGGATTACACACACAAAAATCCTGTATGTGGAATCCGGATGCAACCAAATTCAGGAGATGAAAGCATGAGGGTCAGATGGACAGATTGTGTGTTTGGGGAACAGAGTTTTGGGAGGATTGTCAACAAATGAAGAAAGGCGTCGTGAAATGGAGGACAGTTTGGGGAAGAAAGAAAAAAAGCAAAGAGAGGAGGAAGGGAGCTGAACGCTTCTCAGTGTAAGAATGTGCGTATGGTGTTCTGTGCGTCACACTTCGTGTTTTCATGTGATGTGCCTGACTGTGTGCTTAGTGTTTTGATTTTCTTTGTGTGACACTTTGTTTTCCCGCTCTTCTAATGTTTGGCACTGTGCTTAAATGGTGCACTCGCTCTCTATTCCCTATGCCAGCTTCACTGTTTGGTAAAATATAAAAATAAGGGCACTTCATGGGGAATAGCGAGTCGTCTTTGGACGCACCCTTTGTGTGAAGGGGATTCACAGATGTACAATGAGCTTTTGCTTTGTTCTGGTCCATCCTAGAGGGCTGACAAAATCAGTGCTTGTTAATTGATTCTGTTGATTTTATTGACATAGTTTTAGAACAAGATTTTGTGGCCCTCAACGACTGGAACTTTTATTCAGCTTTGTGTGTGTGTTTGTTTTTGTGAGTGTGATTCCAAGAGTCTTGCATTTGTGTGTTTTGTTTTTGAGCGCATGTTACGATGGGCTTTGCTATGAGTACACTTGGGTTTTTGGTTTGTTTCCTTTCTTTTTACATTGGTATTTAGGAGGCTTTTTGAAAATAATGTTCCATGGACATCTCTCCAAAACAAACAAAAAGAAAAAAATGTGTGTTTGGCTTCTTTAGCTTTGGCTCTCACAGTTGCGTGGTCTGAAACGGCTGGCATCTGTGAAAGCCTCTAGCAGTGTGTAGCTTTTAATGCGTTTGTATTAAGGCGAAGGGACGTGTGACGCGATACTGATTTTTCTGTCCTCCATTTTCCTATTCCCCTCTCTTTCTGTCTTTCTCTTTTCTTCCCTACAGTGCTGAGCTTCTGAACTGCCCCTTTTCTAAAGCTCCCCAACCACGAAAACCTGTCCGGAGGCAACACCCAGAGTCACCACAGGATTAGAGATGGTGAAAGAGAGAAAACGAGAGATGAAAGGAGTGCTTCGCTAAACCAACTGGAAGAAAACATTGTAACACTCATCTCTCCATTGCTAATTTTAACCCCCAACATAGGTGCAGTAAACTGACAATATCACGTCCTGGGAGGATGTGGAACACATTCTTCCTACAGGGGTCGCTGGCCTTGGAAAACGGGTAGGATTCAGCATACAAACTGTAGTATGTCCTGCCCTCAGCCCTTCCTGATGGAAATGGATGCAATTTTAAAGTGATGGGAACTATTTTTGTTGGGCGTTCCACCATGATAAATGCACCTGAAAGTGGACAAAAACCCTCAATCCAGTCTCAGATACACGTAATGTGTGGGGAAAAAACAATCATGATGTTCTTCGATGTTATATTCAAACACACGTTGACAGTCAAGCTCATGAAATGCTTCAATCAAACGGTTCATCAGCCAAACCTTTTCCACTTCTTTACCTTTTGGAGATCTTGCACGTGCTTTGAAGGAAAATAGACAGTGGCGTCATTGGCCTGCCATGTTCCTATATTGTACTGTTTCCCCATTCATCCAGTTGGAAATCTTGTTCAGAGTGTCCTTCTCAGGGCTCACAGAAAGGTGACTTTGTCAGCTATGAAGAAAAGAGCGTTAGCCTCTCTCTTTTCTCTCTCTCTTAGTTTAGTTCTCTGCATCTCAGCATTTCTGTTCCACTGTAGATGAACTGCATGGCATGAATGGAAAAAACAAAACAAAACAGAGAGAAAGATGGTAGAGATTATGCTGAGAGGAACAAGAGGAAACCATGGACAGGACCGCTCTGTTTGCACAGTATAATATGGGTGACTCTGGATCAGTGGATGGGGCCACTTTTTCACCTTCATGTGGGGAACAGAAAATACAACACAAGTGCATGATACCTGTTGAAGGACAGAGGGGTTTTTAAGTGGACTGGGTGAACTTTAAACAAAAGCTGAAAAAAAGAGAAAACTAAAAATGCATTTTTCTCACTTTGTTTACCAGCATGACTAAATTGCATGACTTCTGCAAGCCCTGAATCCCAAATTAGAGGGCTTGAAATCACTAAACACCAAAATCAAATGGAAACAATAAAAGTTTATGCTAAATGCTACTAAATTTAGAAAAAAAAAGAATATATATATATAAAAAAGAGGCTCTATATTTTGTTTTTGAATTAAAAAAAAATAATAATGCAAAAATATATAGGATTGCAAGATTCACACAGTTTTGTTGGAAAAAAGATTAACAAACCCCACTGAGTCTAGCTGAATGATGAGACGAACTCCTTCAACTACCACTGCTCCCTCAATGGCTTCAAGTGACATTTCTTCCCTTCTCTATGTCTGCCGTTTCACCCTTTACTGGAACTTTCCTGGCACTCTGCGCTGCCCTTCACTATCTCCCTCAGTCATGGCAGCCTCCAGCAGTGGCACGACAGCTCCTCTGAAGATCTCCGACACCTATAGGGCTCTGTTCTTTTGACAGTTATGGGTCTAAAGAGTAAGTGGGATTTTAAGTTGAGTCCTGATGGAAAGTTCTGGGTTGATTTGCGATGTTAGTTCTTTTCATTTCATCCACATTCTGTGGGTAAATCAAGGCTTTATCCATCGAAAGTGAGCCTGCATCCAGTCTAATGAATATTAGCATTGTGTGAACTGCTGTGTCTTGAGACCCTGAGTACTTACATCGCAAAGCACGGTTTTTCAAGCAGGAAGCCATAATTTGAGAGTAGCGCCTCCATATGAGTTAAAGGTGCTCAGGAGACCATGCTGATTCATGGTTTTGTAGTTGTGTCGAGTTTGTTTCAAATGTTGACATTAGTGTTCATTTTATTCTGTAGTTTATTTTCTGGTGGTACAGAGCATTGCAAGGCTTTGACAAGATTCTGTTTCAGTTATTTAATATTCTTAAGATTTGCATATGCTGAGCACCCACTAAAACCAGCCATGCCATACCAAAACGGACTTCCTTATGAACTTAGCAGCAGATTTCTGATATTAGCATCAGTATTAGCATTATCCTGTGTGAGAGGAGACCATGATTCTGCCAATGTCGCTTTAAAATCATCGCTTACACATGTGAGTAACTGTTTGACTGTTTGTTTAAAGCATTTGGTGTCTTCTTCAACAAGATACGAGGTTACTTTTCAAAAGTTGGTTAGTCTGGTTAGGTGTTTTAAGGTATGTTTACATTGATTTAAAATGTCATTTGCTGTCTTAAAACACCATGACTCATCGTTAAGAATCAGATGTAAGCTTAGTTTAGTAACTACCTATGCAACACCTAATCAAGACCTTAGCAGCTCACACACACTCACATACACACGCCATGTGCTCAGGCCAGCAGGCTGGTGTCTGTTTACCGGTGCTGTGTGTCCAGGGAGGAAAACGACACAGATGCAGCTCCATCACCACAAGAGCCAGCATTATCTGCTGAGCGTGTAGTTTTAATTCAAACGTTAGCAGCTGGTCCAAGTAGCTTGAAGGTGCGACAGATTTGTGCAGCTGTAGTAGCCATGCCCAGACACTCACGCACTTTCCGAATTAACATTTACGTTTATATGTAAGCATATACTCATCTCAGAGGGTCTGTAGGACATCTATGTTACAAGAACTTGTTTTATACGTGGTACTCAGTTCCAAATTGCAATGCATTTGCTGACTGGTTAAGATGACGTGTACCTCTCTGGTCGTTCATAAAGTCTGATTGGATGGGATTTGGAGCAATAATGACGGAGGGCCACCTTTTTCTCATTAGGAATTGGGGACATGTTCATCTAATCCCTAATTAGAAATCCAGTGTGCCTGAAACTGTTCCCTGAATGTGTACACAAACCGGCCACATCAATTGAAGATGCTCTCTCTGCGAATGCTTCCCGTGAGAGCTTGTCTTAGCGTGAATGAGACCGCAACCCCTCCAGATGGCTGACAGCTCAACATACCTTTACTTGAAACCCAAATACAAAACATATCAGAGAGGAGCAGAACAAAGCCAGAATAAGACTTCACGCTTTCTCAACTTCCTGTTTGCATCCCCTCCCCTCTCTCATCTGTTCCCTCTCCTTCTATATTTTTGAGGAAGAAACTTTTTTGCATCCCTTGTTCTTGTGTTTTTCTATCATATTGTTTGAAGTTGAATTATAATGCATGCATGGAATACAATGAGGACATAACTTGTGAATAATTTGTGAATGGCCAGAATGAGGTGACCATCTCTTTCACCTGGGCTCTCTACTCTGCGACCTCTTTCTGAGACAATTAGAGAGAACGAAAGAGCATATTGTTTCTGGTTTCTCTCACTTCCCTTTCTCTTACAAATGTAGCCATGCCAAATATGTTATGGCTATACGCTAGCCATTCTGAAAGACTCTATGTTTAAATTACATATTTATATATTGTTTTAAAGATGTTATTTATCTGTATATATTTGTAGTAAATATTCATTAGAGCTTCCACAGACTCAGAGCTAAACAGATGCAGCAGATGTCGACAAAACAGCCTGCAGGAACTCCGTTTACACCGCATGTGTCTGTGCATTTATAATAGTATAGTTTGACCCAATATGCACTACCTGTACTTTTCTACTTTAGTTATTTTATGTAGCTTGTTTGAAGGGGGAATTCATTGCACTATCACAGCTAATGGAGCTGCTGTGTCTACTGCTGAGCGCAAGCCTAACCATACACCCCCCAAGTTAAGAAACAGGGACAGAGAGAAAGAGAGAGAGAGAGAGAAAGTTAGAAAGAGAGGCCAGTGAGAAAGAGAAGGTTCCTAAAAGAAATGGATGAGTTCTATGCTACTAAGATTGATGCTGGATACAATTTTATTGTCATACAAAAAAGGGAAAAAAAATATCAAGAACTGTATAAAATATATTTCAATGGAATGTTTATTATTTACCTTTTATATTTTTGAAATGTATAAAGAAAAAAATGAATAAACTGTAATAATTTACCAGAGTTGTGAAAACGGAGACTTAAAAATCATTATATTATTAAAAGTATGGAAGTTTGAACGTGAATGCTAACCTACCTGATCAAATCTTCTCCATTACAGATAAGAAAAAAATAAATAAAAACAATTAGAAAAATGAAATCCAATTTAAAAAGAAAAAGTTATCAAAAAGTCAATAAAAATGTTAAAAGCTCATGCCAAAATTTTCAACATGTGTCCTGTGTGATTCTTCAAATGTTTGTTGTGATTTTTTCATGTTACTCTGGGATCCAATTACTTTTCTGTTTTTGCTCATTTTTTAATGTTAGCATTTCATAAATGTAATTCCTTTACAAGCTAATTAAACATCAAAATAATTTTTCATAAAGATTTTTAATAATGATTTTCCTTTACATGTACCTTCATGGGTTTGTGGGAAGGACTTTATTTAATGCAGGCCTTTAGCACTTGGAAAAGTTGAAAATTACATTTCAAATGTAAAAATAACATTTTTGTACATTATATTTATAGTACATAGTAATTTAAAAGTTATTTATACATTTTATAGACGAGGTAGAGGTTAATAACAGTAGACATAGACATTAAAGTGAACAGTTGTCTTGGCACAGCACCTATAACAGTTCAAGTCTTGCTAGTTATTGCTTTACTTCCCATTCTGGATTTATTCTATCCCTCCTCACTCACATGGACTGAGACAGGCAAAAAAATAAAATAAAAATCACAGTCTGTAATTCCTGTCTGATTTACACTATACATTATAATATTTTACACTTTATTACTGTGCATTGTATTGCCAATCAGCCTTCTCTTACTTGCTAAGATCATCATTATTTTTGGTCCGTTGCATATGTAAATCCCAGCATTCCCCCTTTTCTCACTTCATCAGTCCTTCACTGACCCTCCTCAGGCACATCTGTTCAGTCTCCAGACAATGAGGCCACCCAGCAGCACTCCACTGATGAAGAGGACTCCAGAGGAGAGGGAGATCAGGCTTGATGAGGAACCAAAATCTCGCTCAAACGAGTAATGAGCCAAAGAAGAAATACTGTTGATCTGCAGGTATTTAAAAGAGTGACTATTACTGATGTCTTATCAATGCTATGCTGTGTAGTACAAATATGGTCATGTTTATCAAATCATACCCATCCTCCTCTATTGCAGATCCAGTTCAGAAGGTTATCCCTGAAGTAATCCAGTGTCCAAGATACAACGCCTGAGACAAAATCAGCAAGAATCTATCAATGCAAAACAAAAAACAAGCACAGATGCATTAAAGTCCATCCTCAGAGCATTAACACTTTGGTTTGGGCACTGAAACCCTACAAATGTATGTTGACATTACAAATTAATTGTGAAATTTATAGGAAGTGAGCTGGATTGAATGTATCCTTCATCATTTCATGAGTTCAAACTTACATATAATAAACTGAGGTAAAGGGTTATGCGTATTTGGCGTGCTTTCCGGGGGGAGGGCTCTGAGCTCGGTACTTACTCCCGAGCCCGGGGTACTCCCCCTGTAAAGGAAGAGGAGTCCTAGCTCGGTGTTTAGCCCGGACCCAAGCGCTCCCCCAAAAATGCAATTAGAACTGGACAGCAGCCAGATACGTACATTTGCAGCCCCCAAAAAGCAAGGCTTAATGTTAGAGGGGTGCAGGACGTCCTTTGGTATAGATTTGTTGCGGTGGTATCTAGGAAGAGAATTTGGCTTCTGTGGAAGCGTTCACTGCTGAAAGAGAGCTAAAAGGCTCCTGCGGGAGACACTACTATCGTGGCAGTAGAGAAAGATAGAAAAGGCTCCTGCAGGAACTTTCACTGCTGCAGCAGTAGATAAATACGGAAAAGGCACCTGTGAGAGTTGTCACTGCTGCGGCAGTGGAAAAAAAATAAAAAATAAAACAGATAAGGCTCCTGTGGGAGCAGACACTGCTGCGGCAGTGGCGAAATACAGATAGAGGCTCCTGCGGGAGCAGACACTGCTGCGGCAGTGGAGAAATATAGATAGAGGCTCCTGCGGGAGCAGACACTGCTGTGGCAGTAGAGAAATATAGATAGAGGCTCCTGCGGGAGCAGACACTGCTGCGGCAGCGGAGAAATACGGAAAAGGCTCCTGCGGGACCTACTGGGCCAGTTGGAAAAAAGGGGGGGGGGGCAGGGAAAAAAAACTCTTGCGGGAGCAGGGGCTGCTGGGGCAGTGGGGAAGAATGGAAAAGCTCCTGGGGGAGTGGACACTGCTGCAGCAGTAGGGAAATACAGAAAGGGCTCCCGCGGGAGCGGACGCTGCTGCGGCAGTGGAGAAATACAGATAGAGGCTCTTGCGGGAGCGAGAACTGCAGTGGCAGTGGGGAAAAACAGAAAAGGCTCCTGCGGGAGCAAGAACTGCAGCGGCAGTAGGGAAAGACAGAATAGGTTCCTGCGGGAGCGGCTACTGCTGCGGCAGTAGGGAAAGACAGAAAAGGCTCCTGCAAGAGCGGGGACTGCTGTGGCAGTGTGGGAATTAGGTAAATCCCCTGCGGGAGCAGGATGCTGCTGGGACGGCTGGAGTGGGGATGGGCCGGTATAGATGGATTAGATGATGTTAAAGAGGGTTAGCTATGGTGGGTCAGGAGTTCGAGTGAACAGGGATGGACTGGCGTTAAAGGGGTTGGCTGATGAGGGTTCGGAGAGCTTGTTCAGAGGGATGGGTAGGGGTGTGGCGGAAGATAGAGAGAAGGGAGGGCAAGCATGCGAGGAGGAGGAAGGATAGCTGCCAGAACAGTCTGCGGAGGCATGCTCACGCTTGGGACGGCTCCGGGAGTGAAAGAAAGAGGGGAAAGGGGGGGGGCATTGGGGCCTGTGCCATTAGTGGAGGCATGCTCACTCTTGGGATTGCTCAGGGAGGGAACGCTGAAGAAAAAGGGGGTGGGGGGGGGTGCAGGCCACGGGTAAGGGAGGGGGTTGGTAATGATAGGGGTTCCGGATTGTTCTGTGCCACTAGCGGAGCCGTACTCACGTTAGCATCTGCTACGGGAGCTGGAGGCCACTGAAAAGGAAAAAAGGAGTAAGTAGCAGCAGGAGGAAAGTCTGAGATGTGAGGGCCTGTGTTGCAAGCGGAAGCAGCTTCGCGCTTGCTTCACATGCTGTAGGCCACAGGAAGGGAGTCCTGAAGACCCTGTGTGCAGCCTGCACTGCTAGTGGAGGCAGCCTCACGCTAGCGTTTGCTACGGGAGCTGGAGGCCACTGAACAGAAAAAATGGTTATTAGTAGCATGAGGGAGCGGAAGAGATGTGGGCATGTTACAAATGGAGGCAGCCTCACATTTGCTTCAGCTGCTGTAGCTGTTAGCTGTGGGAAGGGGGTGGGGTGTGTGATGTCCTGAAGAGCCTGTGTAGCCTGCACTGCTAGTGGAGGCAGCCTTATGCTAACGTCTGCTATGGGATCTGGAGGCCACTGAAAGGAAAAAAGGGGGGTTAGAAGTAACAGGATGGAAATACTGAGATGTGCGGCCCAGTGTTGCAAGTAGAAGCAGCTTCATGCTTGCTTCGGCTGCTGTAGCTTTAGGCTGTGGGAAAGTAGAAGGGTTAGTGACATTTGACGGGACAAGCTAAAAATGCCTGGGTAGCCTACGGTGTTGCCGACTTAGCAATTTGTTGCTAGATTTGGCAATTCCTCAAGCCTTGTCCACATTAATACATTTCTGTTGAAAAAGCATCTTTTCCTCTTGTTTTGGCCTTCCCGCATTTTTACACGCTGTCCAGAATGGATAAATTTGAAAATGCTGTTTTCACGTTGTAGTCAGTGTTGCCAACTTAAAGACTTTGTCACTAGATTTAGCAACTTTTCAGACCCCCTTAGCGACTTTTTTCCAAAAAAGCGACTAGCGACAAATCTAGCGACTTTCTTGGACATACCTTATTTGGTCTCTGAGACTCTCCGCTACTGCCGCACAAGCACGAGGTCTTGCTTTCCAGTGCACAAACCTCTCTCTCTGCATCTGCTCTGTTCAGTGAGCGCAGAGAGGAGCAGCACTTTCAGTTAAAAAATATATTCTTTTGCTTCTAACTCTATTTTACATGCAAGTATAGCTGAAATCACAGCACAACCATCGTCTTAATCGTATGTGTATTTCATTTCATTAGACAATGTCGTGAATAGGATTTTAGTGCAGATTTATATCTTTGAGAGCTAGTTATGTAGTCTTAATGGACCGCATTTCAGTTAACAGGAAAAAGGTGGATAGGGGTTCACTCTTGCGCTGATTGGATAGATGGATGTGATTACTGATGATGAATTGGCTGTGTTAATTATCTGCGCATGCTCCTCCCAAAACTTGTTAATAAAACATCACTTAAATTTGTACTGTATTAATGACTCCTATATAGAAACACACACAAACAAATAAGTAGGTAAAATAAAGAGAGCACTGCATACCTTTGCAATGGATTTCCCAACAACACAGATCAGAGTGACAATTTTCCCCCAGGTGATGCCATCAACAAAAACTTTGTCTACAAGGTTCTGGAAGTTCTGTCTATTCACCACACGTGCTAAACCATCAACCATGCTGAAATCAAACACATCTTTAATTAAACAGATTTGCTCTTTCATTACACAGGAAGCTTGTATTGCAACTTTGTGTTGCAATTTCAATTCTGTATTTCATTTCTCATGATTGTAACATTTAGTTCTGACTTTTTATCTCAATATTGCCAACAGTTCTCATAATTGCAGATTAAACATATAGTTCACCCCAAAAAGAATAATTTACTTAATCATTTTGAAGAATGTTGGGAGAATGTTGGTAATTGAAGTTAGCAATTCTAGACTTCCATAAAACGATGTAGTGGAGGGTAAGTAAGTGATGAAAGAATTTTCGTTTTCATAGGTTAATTCTTTTTTATTTTGGGGTAAACTATCCCTTTAAACTATCAAACATTAACTTTAATCTTAATATAAAGTAATGTATTTACTTAGAGGCAGAAACGAACTTCCATAATTATTACACCGTAATACTCTCGCATACCAAAAAAGAGATTTCAATACTAACTCGTTAAATTTTGGCTCTCGATCGAGACTGTCGCCGATGTCTCTGATGAGGCTAGCCATCTGTTCCAGGAGCTGCTCCCGCTCATCACTCATTGGCTGCGACTCAGGAAGAGACGGTGCGCATGTTCCCACCCTCTGTACCTGGTCCTTCACTGATCTGAGAACATTTGAATTATGAAGAAAAAACAATTGGTAATAATATAGCCTACTGATACTTTATTTAGTGCTACCCAAAATGAATGGCAAATAAAATGCCAGTAGGCTAACACGGAAAATATGACATCCAGGTAAATAGCTTCTGTTGGATTTTAAGTTTGGTTATTTATATATAGCCTAGCACACATATATATATATATATATATATATATATATATATATATATATATATATATATATATATATATATATATATATATATTATAAAAAGTATTTATTAAGTTATAAGCATGGCTTAAATAGTATGTGAAACTTACCTTAGAATAAGATTCGTTGAAAACTGGTAATCTAAAAGTTGCATACAAAAGTAAAACGTTACTATAGGCTATACTGAGCTCACGTTAAGAAATACTGACGAAGGCCTGTTTCGTAAAGTCTAAATACCTGATGCCATGATCTTCCTCCTTGGTCCGACGATAGGATTTGATGGCCACTTCACAAACCACAGTGAAACTGTCTCTACGTGTGACCTATACCTTTACGTCAATGTATAAACATTTCGCAAACCTCAAACTGGTTTAGTAGACTAAATCTCGCTGTCTAAATCAGATATTGTTCAACAATTGTTGTCAGTTCCGCATCTTCACAGCTAGCGTTGCACTAGGCTAAATGAAAATAAAAGCGAAACGAAAACCCAAAAAAAGTTTTACGTGACTGTTTGCTTAATTTCCTTTCACGTCTCCACCCAAACCAAATCTATATTTAGCAGCCATCCTCAAACTATAATGTAGCTCAGAATAAAATGTCTCTCTCTGTACATAGGCCTATGTATTACTATTTTTGGTTTGTTTTATATATTTAAAACAAAACAAACAAACATACATTTTCAGAAAGAATGGGGACTTTAATCACATTCAATGCACAATACTTAAATGTACAAGGAAGAGGACAAGCCAGATTCTACAAAACTACTAATGTGTGTCATATGACAATTACCAATAAAAAGCTTAGGCTCAATTGTATCCTTACAATCTGTCCTGATCCTGAATAAACATGTACCTTTCTTTAAATCGATTAACATTACCATATTGCATATGTTTTCTTACAAAACAGTATAAACACACACACACATACATACATATACATATATATATATATATATATATATATATATATATATATATATATATATATATATATATATATATATATATATATATATAAAGGCATATTCAAATAAAAAAAGGGGCAAATTACAAAATACAGATATAAGCTACATGGTTTCTCTCAAGTTCAGTGTTATGGACACTACTGTTGCAGCATCTTCATTTTCTTTTTCTTAGCTTTTTCTTGGAAATTTCAAGACGATGAAGCCACCTAGCAGTAGGCCACCAGTGAAGGCCAATGTGGCTCCGAAATAGGAAGAATATTTACTAAGTGAAGAACTGGAAAATTGCTCAAAGGAGAAACAGGCCAGCGCAGGGATACTGTGCATCTGTGTTAAGGGGTAAAAAAACGAAGGAGATGTCATAGATATGACATTGTGATCAATACTGCTCAACACATCTTCTGACGAGATTAAAACAAAACTCAGATACTGCTTCATATTCCAGTATCTGAGATGATGTAAAAATGTGTCTTCATTGTTTCTTACCCATCCTCCCATTTTGCAAATCCATTCCAACAGATTCCTCCTGAAGTAATCCAGACTTAAGATCAAAATATCTGAAACAATTGTGGGTAAGCATGCAAGGACCATCTATTGAGAAGAAAGAGATATATATGTGCAAATATAAACATAAAGATGCATGTCTACAAATGACAGATATATTAACAGAAGTTTTAAAAGACCATGTAGGACCTAACATGTAGGATCTAACTAATCCAATACCTTTGCAGACAGTTTTCCAACTGAATAGAAGAGCACTATAATTCTCCCCCAGTTGATCTGGCCATCTGTGAAAACCTTTTCCACAAGTTCCCAGAAACTTCTTTTATCAGCCACTTTTACTAAGCCATCAATCATGCTGTGAGGTCAGAAGAACAGAGAGTGAAACCTGGGGTTTTAAAACCAGTACAGACAGCAGAACTGATGTTTAGTAGTATCTGACAGACAGAGATTCAGATCTCAGACTGACTCATTGAATGATTTATCCTGATCGAGCCTATCACCAATCACTCTGATGGTCTCCGCCAACTGTTCAACAAGCTTTTGGTCCTGGCAGTTGCTTATTGGTCGAGCTTCAGGAAGGGCTGGTGGGGCTGAATGCACTTTGGCTGCTGCGCTCATCACCTTGTGTCTTACCACCCTGAAAGACATTTTATTTGTTAACTGCATAAGAATCAAACGTTTATACTAATCACAGACTCACAATTACCTCAAATAAACATGAAAAACTTAATTTAACACTAAAACATTGGAAATTTTTCTTTGTACGTCAGTCAATTAAATAAAGGTTAAAGAGAATGAACAAATAATATATTCTTGATTTTATAGCATTTCACAAAACGTCCCAACTTTTCTGGAATTGGGGCTGTAGCTTTATTTTTTAGTTTTATTAATTTTCAAACTATTTTCTTTAGAATTTTTTTTTTTTTTTAATTAAGTATGTATTTAATAATCTCACACAAATCTCACAATAAATAATTTTTTTTGCCATGTCTGTTTTTAAGTGTTCTAAACAATGAATAAAAATGTTACAGTTAAAATTATATATATATATAACTATTTAAATAAATTGAAATACTTCAGAAAAATACTTTTTTTTAAAATTGAGTTTAAATTATATTTTCTTTAAATTACTACTTTTTTTTTATGTTGTCAAAAGTTCTGTCAACTATGTTTTTAAATGAACAACCCCAGCTACTAAAAAATGGTTTATCACAACAACAACAACAACAACAACAACAACATGTGAGCAGCATCATATGTTATTTTCTTTTGGGGTGGAAATTTTGATCACATTATTATAAGTGTCCTCTCTTTTTTTTCCTCCAATATTTTTTCTACACTCAGGGAGAATTGACTGTCAATTAGTTATGGTTTGCAATATTTTTATGATTTTAATTCAAATATATATTCAAAACTGACATTAAACTGATGAAAAAAATAACATGCGATTGGCCAGATAAGGCCTACCATTGTAATTACAAAATGGTGAATCTGTCAACTAATATGTTGCCTGCCAATTCTTGAATGAAATAGTTGTCATGGCCTTACTGTGTGACTGTGTCCACGGATGATGATGAATTGTTTCTTACAAACTTTTTTATTTTTCTCATAGACTTAACCTTTATTGTGCCAGGGGACACAATAAAGTGTGTGTGCATGAGCTAACAATGTGTCAAGTCCACTATGTTACTTTTTAAAAAAAATTATTAAATAACTAGAACGCTGCTTCTTTTACAGGTTGAAGTTTTGTATAAAATCTCTTAAAATTTAGCTGATGTGAAATGTACCCCCAATTACAGAATGAGCAATAGATTGCTAGATGTGAAACTGTAATGGCTTTCTTATTGCTTTCTGATTGCTCTGTTATTTATATTCAGATCTCTGAATCAAAAATAACATTTAAAAAGTGGTAAAGCAGAAATATTGTGTTACAGTAAGTTGCATAGTAAAAGTCCAGTAAGACTTTACTATTCAACTTACTGTAACACAATATTTTGCACTATAGTAGTTATTATGTGGTTCTTTCTTAGTACAAACCCGATTCCAAAAAAGTTGGGACACTGTACAAATTGTGAATAAAAACAGAATGCAATGATGTGGAAGTTTCAAATTTCAATATTTTATTCAGAATACAACATAGATGACATATCAAATGTTTAAACTGAGAAAATGTATCATTTTAAGGGAAAACTAAGTTGATTTTAAATTTCATGGCATCAACACATCTCAAAAAAGTTGGGACCAGGCCATGTTTACCACTGTGTGGCATCCCCGCTTCTTTTTATAACCATCTGCAAACATCTGGGGACTGAGGAGACAAGCTGCTCAAGTTTAGGAATAGGAATGTTGTCCCATTCTTGTCTAATACAGGCTTCTAGTTGCTCAACTGTCTTAGGTCTTCTTTGTCACATCTTTCTCTTTATGATGCGCCAGATGTTTTCTATGGGTGAAGGATCTGGACTGCAGGCTGGCCATTTCAGTACCCGGATCCTTCTTCTACGCAGCCATGATGTTGTAATTGATGCAGTATGTGGTCTGGCATTGTCATGTTGGAAAATGCAAGGTCTTCCCTGAAAGAGACGACGTCTGGATGAGAGCATATGTTGTTCTAGAACTTGGATATACCTTTCAGCATTGATGGTGCCTTTCCAGATGTGTAAGCTGCCCATGCCACACGCACTCATGCAACCCCGTACCATCAGAGATGCAGGCTTCTGAACTGAGCGCTGATAACAACTTGGGTTGTCCTTGTCCTCTTTAGACTGGATGACATGGCGTCCCAGTTTTCCAAAAAGAACTTCAAATTTTGATTTGTCTGAACACAGAACAGTTTTCCACTTTGCCACAATCCATTTTAAATGAGCCTTGGCCCAGAGAAAACGCCTGCGCTTCTGGATCATGTTTAGATATGGCTTCTTTTTTGACCTATAGAGTTTTTAGCCGGAATCGGCGAATAGCACGGTGGATTGTGTTCACCAACAATGTTTTCTGGAAGTATTCCTGAGCCCATGTTCTGATTTCCATTACAGTAGCATTCCTGTATGTGATGCAGTGCCGTCCAATGGCCCGAAGATCACGGGCATCCAGTATGGTTTTCCGGCCTTGACCCTTACGCACAGAGATTGTTCCAGATTCTCTGAATCTTTGGATGATTTTATGCACTGTAGATGATGATAACTTCAAACTCTTTGCAATTTTTCTCTGAGAAACTGCTTTCTGATATTGCTCCACTATTTTTCGCCGCAGCATTGGGGGAATTGGTGATCCTCTGCCCATCTTGACTTCTGAGAGACACTGCCACTCTGAGAGCTCACTTTCAACATTTGATATGTTATATATATTATATTGTGAATAAAATATAAGTTTATGAGATTTGTTAATTATTCCATTCCTTTTTTACTCACAATTTGTTCAGTGTCCCAACTTTTTTGGAACTGGGTTTGTATATCAATGATATATCAAATTTCAGCCCCATAATGCACCATTTATTTCAGTGTTAACTACAACTATACCCATGGATGATATTGGGAAGTTACACCTTTTCTTTCCTCGTTTCCATGCAGATGTCCCTCAATTGGTGTTTTTTAATTTTTCTAAGTTTTTATAGCTCGGGGTTAGAAAATTACCATTTAAAAAATACTAAACATTAAGTTAGGCTATAATACAGTTAAAATGCTACATACAACGACATCACAAGTTTACAAAGTGAAACGTACCCGATTAAGAGTGCTTCTCCAATCTGGTCATCTGTAGAGCGAAGAGAAACATCAGTAACAAACATCTAACACCGCTTAAAGAGCACAAACAAACACAGTCACTTACCCAGCGAGGCTTCGCAAGCCATATCAGTATATATATACCTATATTACTGTTGTTATTTAGTGTTTCAGGTAATGTTTTCGGCAGGGTGTCGCTCTGGGGAATAGCACCCTATTTCAGCAGGCTACTTCAACTTTTGTTGAGATAAAGAGCAACTTCTGTGTGGCTGCGCCCTCCGGAGGTCACTTATGTCGGCCGCATTCGTCATTGAGGTTGCCTCATGTCAAAAAAAATGTAACCACTGCATTCCAAAATAAGAAATAAGTTACAATGTTAATTAATGTACGCCTTACGATGAATAGCCTAACTGCTAATGTTACAATGGGTACTTTTCTGAACTGGGTCAACATCGATGACGTAACCTTCGAGATAACAAGTATGAAATCAATGAGTCGTCCATCTGATATGCCATTTTTACGACGATGGTTTTACTTTAAATTCATGTGCATTTTTTTAACGTATTACTTATTGTAGTGACAGTTCAGTCTATTTTTTGTAAATGATGAGTTCCTCTGCCGTCTTATTAGTCCAAGTATAATGGGGTTTAGGTTGACGTCGACAACAACCAGTGTTGCCATGTCCACTTATTATAAGGTTGTTTGTTCATGTTTACCTATACTGTACATACGGGCAGTAATGGGTTGTGTGTTTTCAATAAAATTAATTTCTAATTATTTAAAAATAATACTGTATTTACTTTTTGGCGGCTTGCTATTATTATAGACTGGCTATTATATACCACTTTGCAGGATTCTCTTGCGCGATCTGGCAACACAATACAACCCAGGAAGAAATACCAGCGTGGACTTGAGACCTCACGTTGAGTGCTCTGTTGAATTGTTTAATGTTTACTTCGGTACTTTCTTGCGATCGAGAATTCGTCAGGTCCTGCTTGTTGTAGTTAGAAGTCTACTGGACAGCTTTGCACATTTGATCGCTGTAATTAAGTGATATAATCACTGCACACTCTGTATTAGTATTTCATATTGAATTGGCATATTTTTCAGAAGTCAGTAACAATTGTTATTTCTATAGGTTAAATTGTTATGGCAGGTACTTCGACAAAGACTGTGCACGACATCTTTCAAAATATGGAGTATGGACCATCCAGCACGAGCACAGCAACTGCACAGGTAACGTTAGAGCGCTGATTCCTCGGGTGAATTAACTTTGTATCTTAAATTCATTTTTGATACATTTAATCATCAGTTTGTTACTTGTGTATCATTTAAAGCGTCATTGCATACTGCCACCTTTTCACCCAGTGTGTAAATGGTTTACGTGTGGTCTTACATTAGGATGCAGACAGCTCACGAGAAAAGCATGTGACAAGATGCTGGTGGTCCTCTTGCTGTAAATTTGCATTAAAAAACAATGGATGTCTCAAACGAGTTCACTTAAAATGAAAATTCACTCATTACACACTGATTACACATCCTCAACATGTACCAAGTCCATTTTTCTTCTCAGGTGAAACACAAAATAACATCTTTGGTAATTGCGAAGTGACAGAGTCACCAACTTTAGGCATCTTTTTGCCATGCAGTTAAAGTGAATGGTGACTGAGCTTGTCAATGTTTATATGTCTTATACAGTATCACACTTAAAAGCCAAAGAGAAGTCATACAGGTTGGAACAACATTAGTATAAGTACATTTAATTTTCTTGTAAACTACACTTTTAAGTGCTGTGAGCAGAGTTCAATATAGTTAACTGTGAATGATCCACTGCAACATTCACCCTGTTTTCACAAAGCCACTCTATTGGTTCTCTCAGAGAGGTGGAACAACCTAACTACAGTTTGTTTACTCAAAACAAACATGCTTGTTGTTTGAATTATCAGAGAAATAAGTTTGTGTGCAATATTCATTTTACTTAAACACAAACTCTCAGGAAGATGTCCATTTTCTGTGTCCTTCTCTCAGTCATGGCTGGAGAAACACTCTCGCATTCTCGGCTTCTTCCTTGATGGGAAATTTTTCAGCCCTGCAGACAGACAGACCCATGATGTGACCGATTCCAAAGGTAAGCAATATTTGATCTTTTCCTCAAGTTCATATCTGTTATTTAATCTGTCATGTAATGATAAGATAACATCTCCTGCCCTGCTCCTCCTGTCTTTGTACAGCAGCGGTGGTCTGCAGCACTGTTTGTGCTAAAGATGAGGATGTTGCATCTGTTGCCTCATCTGCAGCTGGAGCCTTCAAAACCTGGAGTGAATTGAGCTGTTACCAAAGAGCCAAAGTGTTACTCAAGTACTAGAGCTTAACTTAAAGGGATACTCCACCCCAAAATGAAAATTTTGTCATTATTCACTTACCCCATGTCGTTTCAAACATTACGGTTGAATCACTGATGGCAGATGGAGTATTCTGACGATGCTTTTCATACTTTCCTGGACCTTGACACTGTTATTTATTTGGCAGTCTATGGGACAGTCTCAAGCTTGCCTGTTTTCATCCAAAATATCTTAAATTTTGTTCCGAAGACGAATGAAGCCTTTACGGGTTTGGAACGACATGGGGATAAGTGAATAATGACAAAATGTTCATTTTGGGGTGAAGTATCCCTTTAAAATAATATAAGAAATAATGAACCTGTCACAGTAATAGTCATGTTATTTCAGTATGAATATATGTCTGTGCCCCAGGTTGGCGAGTGTCCTGCAGAGACACAGTCAGTGTGTGTCTGAGCTGTGTGAGCTCTCTCAGTCTTCTACTTCTCCCGCTGTGCTCATTAGACTGGCCCAGTACTATGCCAGCTGGGCTCAACTACGAGACTCGCTCATGCCTGAGTGGATCCCACAAGGTATGTCAGCGTTTGTTTGTGTATATGAGTCTGAGAGAAAGAACTTGTTGAAGACAGTGAGAAAATGTGTTGTATAAGTAGGAGGCATGGTTGTACAGTAAGTCTCATGTCATGTTTTGTCTCTTCACTAGGCGTTGTGGCAGTGGTTGTTTCAGACGACTGTTCAGTCTATTTTCTTCTGCTTAAGGTTTTGCCAGCTCTAGCTATGGGTGAGTCTTTCTCTTGAAACATGATATGATACATAATATATGAACAATAATATGATACTTTCTTTTCTCTCCAGACATTCAAATGATGAATGAAGTGACATAAATATATATATATATATATATATATCTATATATATATATATATATATATATATATATATATATATATATATATATATATATATATATATATATATATATACATTAAGTTAAACTAACAGAAATGTTGCCTTGGCACTAGCTGAAATAAAATGACTATATTTCATTTTATTTTAGTTAATTTTTATTTTGTTTTAAGTAATACGTTTTTTTTTTTATAATTTTAGTTAAAACTACAGTTAACTATAATTATAATCCTGCTTTAACAAATAGTATATATAATTTATTTATATATAATTTAAGTTGTTACTCATAAATGTCAAAAACTAGTAATCCTTTCTGTATGAGATGTGAGGGTGCAAACCAAACTGTGGCTTAACCATTATTTATTTACATGTCTATTTATTTTTTAGGCAATGCTGTTATTGTGGTGCCTGGCAAGACTACCACTCTTCCTGCCCTTCTGTTGGCTCAGCTGTTTATGGAGGCTGGGATCCCTGCTGGAGTGCTGAATGTGGTCACAGGCAGTGAAGCATCACTGGGTGCCAAAGTGGCTCAAAATCCACAAGTCAACTACCTGACCTACAGCGGAAGACAACAGACTGGAGAAGCCCTGGCTAAAGCAGTGGCTGGTTGGGGAGTCCCCATGTCTTTCTCTCTCTCACTCAGCTCGGTGTGCCCTTTTATCATCTTTGATTCGGCAGACCTCGACAGTGCTGTGGATGGAGTGATAGAGCTGGCCTTCAAGAAGAAAAGAGATGTATGAAGAAAAAAAGTATATATTTATATATACAGTATATAGTTGACAAGTTTCCAAGGATTTCGGCAAAGAAAATAGGAAAATATTGTTTGTTATTTCTGTATGTGTTTAATATTTAGGTATCTAATATTTAATATATACTAGTTATTTATTTTAGTGCTTATTTTCAAAAAGAAAACCAGTTGACAGCACTTCTGCAGTACCGCCATAGTTTGCTAGGGGTGCTCATTGATTAAACTACTTGTCATGTATAGAACAAATATAATTATTATCTTTTTGCCTGCTTCTCTCTTTCTCTTGTCCAGTTCCAGTGGGTGCTCTGTGTGCAGGAATCAGTGTTGGACAGTGTTGTGGCCAGGCTGAAGTTAAGAATGACTGGGATGAAATGTGTTCCACTTGCCACTGAGGCTGACAGGAATCTTATAGATGCTGCAGTTCAGGAAGCCCAGCAGCAGGGGGCGACAGTGTGTAGACATTTAAGTTTAGATGTCACCAAATATTTTAGGATGGATTTTTTGAAGCTTTTAACGGGCGAATGCTTCCATCTTTTTGTTTTCTTGTTGTTTCATATCTTGTAGCTGATTCAGTCATGTCCACCTGCTTCTACTGGTGCTCTCTACCCACCTACTGTACTGTGTGGACTGGCTCCTTCCTGCGAGTCTGTGATTTCACCTCCTCCAGGCCCTGTGCTGCCTCTCATATCCTTCAGGAGCTCTGCTGAGGGAGTTACACTCGGTGAGGCTGAAAAAAAAATAAGAACTGATTAATAAGACTTTATCACTTAAAGCCTGGAATACTCTACACAAGTTTTGCCCGGATTTTCTGACAATTTACAATTTGGAGAAGTTGATGCTAATTGCCGAAAGTCAGAGCCAATCTGAGGATCTGAGTTGACAGATTAAATAGAAAATAGTGTAGTGTTTGATAGTGTTTAGTTTCAGATTATGATTCCGTCCAGTAAGAGGAAATCAGAGATGTTTGATATTTTTAGCCGATTTTAGAACACATTGTTTTCATTTGTCACGCAACTCCTAGCAACAAGGTGCACGTTTCTGTATGAGTTGTATTGTGTAGTGTATGATGGACCGTTTTCCTTTGTCACTCTTTACCAAGTCGGTAAGTGTATGATGCCTAGTGTTTTAAAAATCTGTTCAGATTTTAAATGTCAAGTAGTGAATTCCAGCCTTTAAGTGAAAAGTTGAAGATTTTGTGATCTGTGCTTGTGTATAGGAAACCACAGTCCTTATGGTCAGACGGCCTCCATCTGGACTGAAGATTTGACTCTGGCTTTGGAGTCTGCAAAGAGGTGCATTCATGCTTGATCAAGTACTTGGGCAACCATCAGTTGTCTTGATTTCATTTTGATCTTGATCTCTTACTTCTTACTTACTTACTCTTACTTACTTTTATCTCTTTTTCTCTCACGTCCTCTCTTTTTCTGTCTCCATAGTCTGTGTGTGGGTTCAGTGTGGGTGAACTGTCATTCTGTAATGGATCCTGCATTGCCTCTGTGTGGACGGAGGGAGAGCGGGAACTGCACTGATGGAGGCAGAGAGGTATATTATGGTCACATGTTTAGTTTGTGTACTGAGAATGGGATTCAGTGTTGTCTACACCATTGTTTCAGTTCCTTTGGGTTTCTGTACTATATTTCTGATTGGTTGTGTGGTCTTGTTTGGTGACCAGTTCTGAATGTCTGACTCCTTCAGTGTTTTTTGTTCCTCTAAAGGGTCTGTATCAGTTCCTTCGGCCGTCACATTCAGCCTCCTTCCCTCGCTCCAGTCCCAGCTCTATCAACTATGCTGATTTTGGCTCTGCAGCTTCCAAATTCATGATACCTGAAGGATTTGATCCTTCCAGGTGGGTGTGTTGTGGATCATAGTTTGATGGTGAACTGCAAAGTGCATGAGTGCAGGTTTTGTGTCATAAAGTGAACCGACTTGTTACAGCTGGTATAAACATAAATATCATCAAAAGTCTTTCTTGAGAAGTATTTTGCTTTAGTTGAGTTTAGATTTTAGCACTAACACCTCGTTTCTACAGGGTCATTCCCTAGTCAACTGAGCCAGAGTTTTGATTTTTTTTCCTGGTGAAATATTTAATTTCATGGATGAATATTTACTGATCATTCCACTATTTTGTAGATAGTGTTTAGAACTGTAGAGGGGGTCAAAATGTCAATTTTACCTAAGATTTGAAGCCAAATTTAAGGGCGGAAATGACTTTAGAAAGTTGGCATAGAGCAAAATAGGTCTGTTAGTAAAATCTGTTGTCTTTAGCAATCTTTGTATGCCAATGGTGACAGTTCAAAAATGGCAAAATTCACTTTTTGTGTTCTTTTTTGCAAAGTTTCAAAAGAATCTTTTAGATTCTGGTTCTTAAACCTCTTTGGTATCTTCATTTCTAAGACCACATATGGTTCAATCCCAGTGATATGGGGATCTCAATTTGTCTCCACGTGCACGTTGTTGAATTTGACCCATTTTCAGTTTAAGCCAGAAGTATAGTTCTGGCTTAAATCATAGAGACAAGTATAGTTAGAGAAGTATAATTTGTGTGACGTAATTTTTTGTCCTCAGCACAGTCTGCTGAGTTCCAGGCACAGAGTCCGTATACAAGCTAGATTTTCGGATTTGCACAGACTGTGCACAAGTGAGCACTAAGTGAGCACTGTGCTCAGTGCAGTGTGCTTTGAAAGGCTTGCGTGAGACAGAGCAGAACACAGAAAATAAACTATACCGGAACCTTTACACAGGGAGGTTTCTGAAATTTGACACAGAATGACCCTACACTAATATATAATATAATAATATTTTAATTGATTTTCTTGGTATTGTAGTGACACTACCAGCAACGGATTGTGTGGGACTTTCCACTCACCTCTCTTTGAAAATGAATTGTGATGTTGCTGGAAAACATTTTTGAGCAGCTTCCTGTACTATAGTTCACGATACTTCCTTGCACTTCACTTACTACCCCTCTGCACCATAGAAATCAAATCACAGAATACTGTAAAATGCACCCTGACTTCAAAATTTATATTGATTTTCCTTTTTTCCTCTTTTTTTTCTGTACCGATGAGTTGTGTAACATCAATTGTATGATTTAATAGTATTACTGTATTTTTAGTACTTATCCTCTGGTATTTAAAATGTGGCTAAATGGCCACTACTGCTGTCTACTAAACTCAGAACATCTCTTGTCTTCTTCTATGACCCATTTCTCTGTTTGTGTTTCTCTCACAGTGTCCCTCGCTTTTACTCCCATTTCGTGGGTGGTCAGTTGCGTAAAGCTGACTCGGGCTGCAGCAGGTCAGTGTTGGCCCCTGGGGGTGCTGTACTGGCTCACTGCCCAGACGGAGGCAGAAAGGATGTCCGGAATGCAGTAGAGGCTGCCATTAAGGTTCAGCCAGGGTAGGAGCATATGAGAAAGTTATCATGAGGATAAAACATGTGGACCAAAACAAATTTAGGTCAACCTTTTTTTTTTGACAAAATAGTGACAGAACTACTGTGACGCTCCTTCTGTTTATACAGGTGGATGAAGAAAAGCCCAGCTGCACGCTCTCAGTCACTTTATTCACTTGCTGACAGTCTAGATAAGAGGAGGCGGGACTTGGCTGTATCGATCCAGACTCAAACCGGCATCTCATTAGAAGAGGCAGAGAAAGAAGTGGAGCTTAGCGTCTCCAGACTCTCTGATTGGGCTGCACGCTGTGATATAGAGCAGGGTGGAACTCCAGTAAGAACCTACATTATTTATTAATTAGTACTGGAATGTTTGCATGATTAACCCAAGATTTCATTTGCCTGCTTTTGTAATTATGTGTCCATCTCATTAAAGTTCCCGCCCCAGGCTGGTTCCGCCCTGTCAACTCCTGAGGCTTTAGGGGTGCTGGGAGTGATTCTCCCCAATTCCAAACCGCTGCTCTCTCTGGTGTGCTTGCTGGGGGCAGCTGCTGCCATGGGTAATGCTGTTATCATGGTGCCAAGTGAGAAATACCCTCTTCCAGCTCTTGAGTTTATCCAGGTTTGTTACTTTTCAAATAAATGCATTTCTATATATGTGTATGTTTAAAGTGGTAGCAGTAGACACTTCACACTTACTCTGTAATCTTCAGACTGCCTCCATTAATGTTCATGTTTTACAAATAATCTTCACATTGCAATTTTTGTTTGTAATGTATTCGACTTCTGTTTTTTGCTCAAAGGTCCTGCAGGCCTCTGATATCCCCGGAGGTCTGGTCAGTATAATAACAGGGGGCAGGGATCAGCTGACCCAGGCACTTGCCAACCACAGTGTGATTCAAAGCATTTGGTATTGGGGAAGTAAAGAGGTGAGGGGATTTTTTATATTGGAAGAAGACAAACAGGTTTTGACATTTAGGGAATGGAAACACTATGTACCTTGGCAGGGGCGTGCATTTACAAAGATGCAGTTCTATATAACTGTATTAGCATGCAGGCCCGCTTTGAGCAAGGAAAATATTCTGTCAGCACTGATCTTATTGTATGTATGGAACTTCTTTTCTTCAGGGCTGTCAGTTTCTTCAGTACTCCTGTGTCAGTCCCCTTAAACGTCTGTGGCTACACTGTGAAGAGGAGGAGGAGAGGGAAGTGGGACGAAACTGGACCAGCTCAAATCCCTCTCTTCAAGAGGAGCTTTGGAGGAAGGCTGTGGTCTGGAAAAGTATTTGGATCCCTACTGCATAAAGCACTTATTATTAAAGTCTTTCACAAGCCATTTGGACAACAGAAAGCGACCTGGCATGTTAGGAGAACTTTCAACATTTGTTTCACTTTCGCAAAGTCATGTGAAATAAGGAAGATTACTTTTATTATTGTTCCCCATGATAGACGATTGCATCGGACAAATAAAGAACTGTTATAACATGTCTAACTTGTTTATTGTAATATAGTAAACAGGTTTTATTACAAATGTAAATATGTGTAAACATTATTATACATTACCTGTTGTCATATAGACATATGTGCTATGTTTGTTTAGAGTGCTTAAATGAAGACTGTGATCAAAAAGATATTAAATGATCAGAAAACTGGCCCAAAATTAGTGGTACTCTGTTCCACTTAACCAAAAAAAAGCAGTGGCAGCCCATCCTTGTTAGCACACATACATCATGCAGACATCTATTTGATCTGCGTTTACATCTGCAAAATGTATTTTTAGAGCGTCTGCTCATCTCCAATACATCTCTAAATCTATTCCTATCAGATGTTAAATAGACATTTAGAAAATGTCTTGAAGATGTTTGATTTTTTTTTAACAGGGATCCTCAAATCTGGCCCACAATATCCACTTTCCTGCCGAGTTTAGTTCAAACACACCTGAGCATGCTATTCAGTGTCTTCAGGTTCATTAGAAAATCCACAGGTAGCTGAGTTTGATTAGGGTTGGAGCTCCGGGGCAAGATTTGACGAATCCTAAGTGCTTTTTAACTGACGTACCTGTGCTCTGTGGGAAGACTTAAGGTGCATGGTGTATGGAAATTCAAAGAAATCCACGTGGTGACAGGTATTCTGAGAAAAAGTCCACGTATTCAGTTTTACTCCATGTGTTGAGAGCTTCTAAGAAATCCACGTGATGAGAGAGATTCTGAGAAGTCCACATATCCAAGATGTATCTTACTCTGAAGCCACATATTGAAAATGTGTTCTATTCATAATGATAAGTTTCATTTCAAAAGTTAAAAATTAATATTTCATGGTAAGGATATGTCTCACATATATATTAATAAGTTGATACTTTGATATTTAAATACTTAATATTTTGGTACTTTTGATTCGAACAGAATAATTGTTTATGTTTTAATTACAATTGTGTTAATGTTTTGATTAATACTGGTTGGGTTCAATCCATCATAAATGGATTGTTATTAAAAATGTACTAACATTAGATTTACATTTTCTATATTTGAAGGTTGTTATTATTATCCAGAACTTTATTTCCAAGTTATGGTTTGTGGTTTCTGTTCTCTATATTCTTTTTAATAAATTTACATATTATTACACCTTGACCGTCTGAATTGGATTAAATTTTGCATCAGTGCATATGCACTTAACCGAAAAAAATGAAAGTGTGTAATGTTGGACATTTCATGCACTGAACTGTCACGGCTTTAATTAGGTAGAGGGAGCGGTTATGACAAAATAACCTTATATAATTCATACACTATATGGTTGAGTAGGTACATCGTGTATAGCGCGTCATTTGGGACGTAGCTTTAAAAAGTAGCATATGGCATTACGTGTCTCCTCATTCAGCAATAGATATTGATAGACATCTAATTCTCATAACTACCCAAAAGTCTTCTTTATTAAAAAAAACGGATGTATATGAAATGTGGCGTTCTGACCCCGAAATCTGTTTACTACAAAGCTGAAATAAGGACACTTGCCGAGTTCAAGTTTGAAATGCACTCAGGTCATGCATAAGGAAGTGACATGGCGAAAATCTGCTGAGTCACAGTGACAAAGCACAATGCCCCGTCTTGTGAGTCTACATGTTTTATTGCTGACAAAGGTGAGGTTTCGTGCGCAAATTATGACACCATGCTCAGTCACTGTCACCTGATTGATAACCTTTGCATCTGAAGGCAGTTATACGGTCCCATGATATTTACCATAGTATTACATGCATGATCCTTTGACCCCTGCAAAAAAAAGTCAAGTGTGCCAAGGAAGGCAAAAAGGGCCATTTCATCTTTTCTGTAAATAGTTTAAGGTTCAACCTTAAACCTATGGTTGCTGTGAAAATACAGTACAATGTGGCACAGGTGTCAGGTTGGTTAAAAGCAAACAACATTCTGAATTATATATATAAAAAAAAATAAAAAAATCTGTACTTTGCTCGTTAACGCAAATCTTAGAATAAGGTTTACTGTTCAATATATATATATATATGTGTGTGTGTGTGTGTGTGTGTGTGTGTGTGTGTGTGTGTGTGTGTGTGTGTGTGTGTGTGTGTGTGTGTGTGTGTGTGTGTTTAATTGCCTTTAGTATATGCATGTTTAGTTACAAAACAACATGGAATTTACTGTTCTTAAAGTTTTGATTTTGTCTACATGTTACTCAAACAAAATCTATGATGTCAAATCTTTTTCTGTTGGATTCAGCTTGCTATTAATTATGAAAAAGGGGAAAGAATCGTATCTCCTTTGTCTACTGACTCTCAGCTGACTGTTTACCACTTCCTCATTCAGCTCGTCCTTTGATTGGCTGGTTTCAGTTTCACTGACGCGTCATGCTGTGAGCGTATATAAGATGAACGCGCTCTCCTTCATTTCACAGCTTCAGGACGATCTGGAGAGGTTCTTGCTTCAACAGTGATTGAACGGAACTTCGATCTCGTTGGACATTCCCTTCGAAAACCTCTCATTTCATATTTATTTTTTTACACACATTTTGTTAATAAAACGACAAAAAACCCGCCGAAATGGATTCTCAGGTTCGCCAGAACTACGACCGCGACTGCGAGGCTTTGATCAACAAGATGATCAACTTGGAGCTTTACGCTGGATACACCTACACCTCCATGGCAAGTATCTAATTTTCTAAAATCCATTTGGTAAACCATGTCTTTTGACGTTTTTTTTCCTCTTAGTTGCGACAGTGTATGCAAATCAGAATTGCAGCGTTACTTAGTGTTTACTCTTGCGTTATTTTCACGACGCCACTAATCTGCGATGAACAAACGCGTCTCTCTGAGTGTTTTCAATCTTTTCCTTATCGATTTTGTTACTTACAGACTCACTACTTCGAACGGGATGACGTCGCCCTTCCTGGATTTGCCAAATTCTTCAAGAAGAACAGCGAGGAGGAGCGCGAGCACGCTGAGAAATTCATGGAGTTCCAGAACAAGAGGGGGGGACGCATCATGCTTCAGGACGTCAAGGTGACTGCATTTGAAATGTGCCTTTTCTATGTTGAACGATTTGATATGTAAAACTGGCTCTGGATCGGTGTGTATTTGTAAGGGCCTGTTGAATTGAAGGGGAGAGAACATCACGTGCTCACTGGCCTTTCTCTTTCTCTACAGAAACCAGAGCGTGATGAGTGGGACAATGGACTCACTGCTATGCAGTGCGCTCTTCAGCTGGAGAAGAAGGTCAACCAGGCTCTGCTGGACCTGCATAAGGTCGCTTCTGAGAAGGGAGACCCTCATGTGAGTTCTGAAGTCCATGTATTAATGTATTTTAATGCCTCTGTTCCATCCTAATTTATTGACTTGAATGTCCTTGCATCATTTCTGATGTCTTGTCCAACAGCTGTGTGACTTCCTGGAGACTCACTACTTGGATGAGCAGGTTGAGGCCATTAAGAAGCTTGGTGACCACATCACCAACCTCACCAAGATGGATGCTGGCAACAACAGGATGGCAGAGTATCTGTTTGACAAGCACACCCTGGATGGCAGCAGCTAAATGCAGCCCTCTGATCATTTGCATGCTTCAAAGCCTCCAGTTATACTCTGCTTAACTCAATGTTATCATGCAGCTATGACTTTGAGAGTCTACATTTCAGAAAATGCTTGCTAATCTGTCATCTTGTGGTTTTTAGTCATCAAGCTGATACTTTTGTTTAATGTACACTAATTGGTTTTAACCAAGTGAATTTGGTGAATAAAGATTTTTGGCTGGATTGACTGATCTCTTTGTTTTCTTCAAACGGGTGTTTTAGATGTTAGTAAATACGAAAGTGGTGTCTAAGCAAGCACTTATCTTTTAGCAGTTGATTTATTCAGTCTGGCCTACAGAAAGGGTAATTATTAAACTGTGGCTTATTAAAGTCTTTCCTGGATTAACTGATACTGATGCCAAATGCTATGTTGTATAATGATTGACCTTCTAACTTTCAACCATTTATTGCAACGAGCATGTATGCAGAAATTACAAATTATATCTGCTTATGATTTATCTAGATCCACACATTAGGACTGATTGCAAAGTATGCAGTGGTTTTTAACTGCTTTCCTTCTAGACTGAAAATCGTGAACAAATCACCCTCACCTAGCCGATCTGATCTTTTTTGAACCCATACAATTGTGGCCAAAAATATTGGCCCCCTTGGTAAATATGATCAAAAAGGCTGTGAAAATTCGTCTGCGTTGTTAATCCTTTTGGTCTTTTATTTAAAATCACAAAAATTTATCCTTTCATTGGATAATAAGAATTTAAAATGGGGGGACATATCATTATGAAATGTTTTTCTCTAATACACATTGGCCACAATTAATGGCCCCCTTTTATTCAATACTTTTTGAAACCTCCATTTGCCAGTTTAACAGGTCTAAATTTTCTCCTATAATGCCTGATGAGGTTAGAGAACACCTGACAAGAGATCAGAGACCATTCCTTCATCCGGAATCAGTCCAGACCCTTTAGATTCCCAGCTCCATGCTGGTGCTTCTCCTCTTCAGTTCACACTCATTTTCCGTATAGGGTTCAGGTCAGAGGACTGGAATGGCCATAGCAGAAGCTTGGTTTTGAGCTCAGTGACCCATTTCTGTGTTGTTTTTGAGGTTTGTGTTTGGGTTATTGTACGGTTGGAAGATCCAAACATGGTCCATTATAAGATTTCTAACAGAGTCAGTCACTTACTGATATTTTTTCTGTTGGTATTTGATAGAATCCATGATGCCATGTATCTAAACAAGATGTCCAGGACCTCCAGCAGAAATATAGGCCCACAACATCAAAAATACAGTAGTATATTTCATTGTACACATGGATAAAAAGCACATTTTTTAGTTTCATCTGACCATAGAAGCCATTCCCATTTAAAGTTCCAGTCGTGTCTGATAAATGAATATGCTGGAGTTTTGTTTTTGGATGAGCTAGGAGAATTTTTCTTGTAACCCTCCCAAACAACATGTGTTGATGTAGGTTCTGTTTGACAATTTTTTTAAAGGTTTTCTGAACCAGAGACTCAACTATTTTCTGCAATTCTCCAGCTGTGACCCTTTATCTCCAGCTGTGTCTTTATCTACTCAAACTCTCCTTCTCACCGCACATTAGGACAATATAGACACACGTCCTCTTCCAGGCAGTTTCGTAACATTTTCTGTTGGTTGGAAATTCTTAATTATAGCCCTGATGGTGGAAATGGGAATTTTCACTGCTCTAGCTCTTTTCTTAAAGCCACTTCACCAATTTGTGAAGCTCAATTATCTTTTGCTGCACATCAGAAATATATTCTTTGGTTTTTCTCATTGTGCTGGATGATTAAGGGAATTTGGGCTTTGTTTTCCCTCCTCTTTATATTTCTGCCAAACAGGAAGCCAGAGCTGGATGATTTCATGTTTATAATCATGCTGGAGTTCTCATTTTACTCATAAGAATTTATAGGGGTGCCAATAATTGTGACCAACGAGCATTTGAGAAAAACATTAATTTCATAATGATATTTCCCTTCTGTTTTAAATTCTTATTATCCAATGAAAGGATACATTTTTGAGAATTTTTTAAATAAAAGACAAAAAGAAGGATTAACAATGCAGATGAATTTTCACAGCCTTTTTTAATCATATTTACCAAGAGGGCCAATATTTTTGGCCACGACTGTACCTGTATAATTTCCAACTACGTTAAATTTACTTGAAGAGGGTTATTATTAAATACATTATGTAAACCTGGGGTGCAGCTCCAGCATTTACAATGGATTAAATGGATAATGAGTTTTAATGTTTATTGCTTATTGAGTATGGAGTGATGTAGTCAATTCAGTATTAGGCCACTAAAACCCCCACTCTTTCTGAGAGAGACACTGAAGTTTACACTGAACACAGAAAAGCATAACTCCACAAGGACAGTGCTTTTAGTGTTATTATTAAAGGCAATAGGATCTGCACTGAAAACCGGATGAGCTCCCACGGCTGGGCTCAGTAACAATTCTTCCATCAGAAACCTCAATTTCACTCAGGATTTCAGCTACACAGGTACTGACCAGACGCAGCCCTGCTTAGCTTCAGTCAGTGGCAGCTGACAGCTGTTGTTGCTAAAGCTTTCCTAAAGTATACACTTCTGGTAGTTCTTAAACATACACATTTAAAACTATATTATAAATAAAATCAATATATAGATAGATAAAATACCGTTTAGATTGTTTGCCTTCAGTTACTCATCTCAGCGGTGGTGTCAGCTATTCCTGAGTGAACAAAACTTGGCTTGAAATTCTATGTCTATGGGAAGTCAAACAGCTGAAATTTCTGGTCACTAAAATAAAATCATGAGTCGTAGTATTCTAAAAAGCACTTATAAGTTTGTAAATACTTCATTAAAATGGGAAAATATTTTTCCACACAATTAAAGTTCATACAAAAATACTAGGACTTATATAACAACATTTCACCAATTTCAACATTTACCCTACTATATAGTCGATGTGGTGCTCTTATTTTATTATGACTGGTGGAATGGATTGGATTAGTGTGCAATACTAACTCATTCCTGTTAAACTGGCTGTGGTTTTGTTCTATGAAGCTTTCACAGAATGTCAGTTACCTTTGACTGGTTCTGCAGCATACACATTCTTGATGCCTTTCCTTCCACCTGGGTTATTATGAAATGGATGGCTCACCCAAAAATACATTCACAAACACCCTCATGTCATACAAACTTGTCTGACTTGTTTTTTTTTTATCATTTGTGAGCAAATAATGACAGAATTTTCATTTTTAGGTGAACTGTCTCTTTAACACAAAACTGCACTTATTACACTGAATTTGTGTTCTGTTTTTGTGAAGCATTGCAGTATTTTTTATTCCAATGTTAAAATAGTTACAATCTTTAGTGTTTGTTGGTGATATGTTTGATATGATGTTTTTTTGCTTGTTTGTTTTCAGGGTTTTTTTTAAGAATAAATTGTAACTGAAGATATTATGGATATTCTGAGAACAATAAAATGGAATTAGATGGAATTTTGGTTACCTGGTGTTACTAAACTAAAAAAGGTTATGGCAGGTGTAAAAGTGAGGGCTACACACCCAGATTCTAGACAGCTGATCGAATAACAAACATACATGTTCCATAATATGACATGAATGAGAAATTGCTGAGTCACAGCAACACAGCAGTATCATGTCTTCATCTGTTTACATTTGCTGTTGACAGACAGAGTTCCTTACAAACATGCTTTGTCATTGTCACCCTAACGATTTTTTCTTTACTCCAAATGCAGTTACAGGTGGAACACAGTGATGACATCACTGTTACATGATATTGCAGAACTGTCTTTGCATTATATTTGGCACATCACTGTTGCTGTAGTATGCAGGGTCACATCCATCCTTGAAATCCTAATATTTTTAATAAAAAAAATGCTTAATTGTCCTGTAAAATGTTTGAAACTATAAAGTTATAATAAATGTAAACTGTTTTAAAACTGTGCTGACACAGTATTTATATGTATATATTATACAGGAATCATCAGTCCAGACTTGTGATAAAGCCCTGTTCAGATTAACCATACCATGAAAGCTGAGTTTGTAAACTATTATTGGTTTGTAACTGTTGCCGACTGCATATTATGTGACATGAAAAGTGAGTATCATCATAAGATTAAGTACATCAATCAATCAGTCAGTCTTTTTTTAGTTATGACAACTTACAATAAAATTGTTCAACCAACAAATTACACTGAGTTAAAATTAAATTTAGTTAAACTTAATTTGCAGCATAAACACAACATTTTAAGTTGATTACTCAAAAAAAATAAAAATAAAAAAAAAAAAAAGAAAAGAAAGAAAAGAGACAGTTGCTCCAACTAATTGAATTGTAGGCCTGAACTAGTTAATCTTATACATTTCGATGTGTTTACCTTCAGGTATAATCATCCACAACTTAACCTTGAGCACTATACTCTACTTCTCAGCACTATACACAAAATAGAAACTCTAAGTTACTACAACTTAATTTAAAAAGAGTTAGTGTAGATAAAATGGGTCACCAATTAATCACAGTCTTTCTCTTAAAATAATTAGTTTACTTTTAAAATCCCTCACAGAGACCATCAAAATATAATATATGATTCATTACTCAAATTATATACAGTATGTAAACTTCAGATATAAGTAAATAAATGGTTACATATAGCCTACAAACAAGTCCTACAGTTTTGAATAAAAGTCAATCCAGTCCAAAATGTTTATTCCTCAAATACACCAGGATAAGACCAATTAGTGTACATTTAACAGGAAAGCAATGGCTTGGCTATAACAAGATTGCAGCAACCTTTACTTGTTAAACATTTCAGTTGTTTAAAATGTACAATTCTGTATATGAGTTGTGTCATGAAAACATAATCTGCTCTTAAAACCTGATTTAAAAGTGATTTAAATGTACTTTGAAGCATGCAAATGATCAGAGGGCTGCATTTAGCTGCTGTTGCCATCCAGGGTGTGCTTGTCAAACAGATACTCTGCCATCCTGGTGTTTTTTTTATTTATTTAAATTTTTTTTTTCTATATTGTAGGTGTGGTGCTTCTTTTTTTCTTTTTCTTTTCTTTTGACTGGTTGAATGGATTGGTTAGTGTGCAATACTAACTGATTCCTGTTAATGGGTGTGGTTTTGGGTTTTTCTATACTTGATGTGTTTAGTGCCCTAAATGCTTCAGTGCCAGTTCTATGCGCTTTCACAGAATGTCAGGTACCTTTGACTGGTTCTGCAGCATACACATTCTTGATGCCTTTCTTCCACCTGGGTTATTATGAAATGGATGGCTCACCCAAAAATACATTCACAAACACCCTCATGTCATACAAACTTGTCTGACTTGTTTTTATTGTTTGGGGCAGTTGTGGCCTAATGGTTAGAGGGTCAGGCTTTTAACCTAAAGGTCGCGGGTTTGAGTATTGGTACCGGCAGGGATTGTAGGTGGGGGGAGTGCATATCCAGCACTTTCCCCACCCTCAATACCATGATTGGGGTGAGACGGCAAGGCACTGAACCCCCTAACTGGTCCCTGGGCACAGCAGCATTGACTGCCCACTGCTCCTGGTGTGTATATATATTTATTTCCTTTTTTTTTTTTTACAGATCATCAATCCAGACTTGTGATAAAGCCCTGTTCAGATTAACCATACCATGAAAGCTGAGTTTGTAAAGTCTTATCAGTTTGTAACTGCTGTCCACTGCATATTATGTGACATGAAAAGTGAGTATCATCATAAGAAGATTAAGTACTGATATCACACATATTGCGCAAAGATATTTCACCTCAATATTAAGTAGGCTATTAAATGCACAGTTGGGTTTTATTTATTTGGTTTCTCTAAACTGAATCAAACTCTTATATTAGCTAATGTACGTAACATTTCCAAAAACATTATAATGATAGTAGAAGCAAATTAATTATTAGCTAGCAGATTAATTGTTCGATATTTTGGTTGCTCCAGCATCCCCATGACCCTGTATAGGACTAGAGATATGTTATTATTATCATATTTATTAATTTATTTATTCATTTATCTCATTTATCATATGATCTTGGTAAAATAATGTAGCTAAATGCACATTTGGTTAATTTTAGATTAGATAATACATTGCATAAAATTGCTTTCTTTAAGGGCTTGCACCTTGGTATTATTTTAAGTACCCTGGAGTAGCCTGCATGTACCACCAGTGCAGTGTTTAAACCATATCAGAAAATGTGAAGCTGAACCCGCGGGTCCTTATTCAGTTTGCTAATAATTGTGAGAAGAAAAAAAAAGAGAAAAAAATCTCATTCATGAACATTGATCTTGTCATTGTGATCTTACAGAATGACACAGCAGAGTGTCTCATCACTTAATTATTCAGCTCGTTCTTTGACTGGCTGGTTTCAGTTCCACTGACTCAGCATTATGCGCTGATCGTATATAAGGTGATCTCACTCACAGCTTCGGGAAGATCTAAAAGGTTCTTGCTTCAACAGCGATTGAACGGAACTTCGATCTAATCAACATTTCATTTTTTTTTTTTACGTTTTTGATAATAAAACGATAAAAACCCGCCGAAATGGAGACTTCTCAGGTTCGCCAGAACTACGACCGCGACTGCGAGGCTTTGATCAACAAGATGATCAACTTAGAGCTTTACGCTGGATACACCTACACCTCCATGGCAAGTGTTTCTTTCTTTTGTTCATCTCTCTTCCAAATCACATCTTTTCATTAATAATCTTATTCTCAGTCATTTCTCAGTGCTGCATTATACTTTGATTTGTACATTATGTGTAAACAAATATTACTGTATATAGCCTGCTTATTTAAGTTCAACAATATGTTCTAAACTTGATTTTGATACTCACAGGCTCACTACTTTGAAAGAGATGACGTCGCCCTTTCTGGATTTGCCAAGTTCTTCAAGAAGAACAGCGAGGAGGAGCGCGAGCACGCTGACAAATTCATGGAGCTCCAGAACAAGAGGGGGGGACGCATCATGCTTCAGGACGTCAAGGTGTGTTGACAGTGTTTTGAACAAAGTCTTTTGTTATGGAAAGACCTTACGCATATGTGTATTTTGCTCTCTGTTCTGATTGTATCTCTCTTCAGAAACCAGAGCGTGATGAGTGGGACAATGGACTGACTGCTATGCAGTGTGCTCTTCAGCTGGAGAAGAACATCAACCAGGCTCTGCTGGACCTGCATAAGCTCGCCTCTCAAAAGGGAGACCCTCATGTGAGTTCTGAAGATTTACCTTCAGACATGCAAAAGACACATCTTTGAAAAAGCAATAAGAAAAGTGCAAGTCATAGTAATATAATAAGTAACTTGGGGTAGTTGGTGTTGAAGCTGTAATTTATTCTATGCCTTCATATACAGTACATGGCTCTGTTAAGTATTGTCATCCATTTTGGGTTGTTGAATGTTATTTTCATCTTGTCCAACAGCTGTGTGACTTCCTGGAGACTCACTACTTGGAAGAGCAGGTTGAGGCCATTAAGAAGCTTGGTGACCACATCACCAACCTCACCAAGATGGATGCTGGCAACAACAGGATGGCAGAGTATCTGTTTGACAAGCACACCCTGGATGGCAGCAGCTAAATGCAGCCCTCTGATCATTTGCATGCTTCAAAGTGCTTTTAAATCACTTTTAAATCAGGTTTTAAGAGCAGATTATGTTTTCATGACACAACTCATATACAGAATTGTTAAACCTTTCAGTTGTTTAAAATGTACAAGTAAAGGTTGATGCAATCTTGTTATAGGCAAGGCATTGCTTTCCTGTTAAGTGTACACTAATTGGTCTTATCCTGGTGTATTTGAGGAATAAACATTTTTGACTGGATTGACTTGTATTTATATTCAAAACTGTGGGACTTGTTTGTAGGCTATATGTAACCATTTATTTACTTATATCTGAAGTTTACATACTGTATATAATTTGAGTAATGAATCATAAATTATATTTTGATGGTCTCTGTGAGGCATTTTAAAAGTAAACAAATTATTTTAAGAGAAAGACTGTGATTAATTGGTGACCCATTTTATCTACACCAACTCTTTTTAAATTAAGTTGTAGTAACTTAGAGTTTCTAAGAATTTCTATTTTTTGTATAGTGCTAAGAAGTAGCGTATAGTGCTCAAGGTTAAGTTGTGGATGATTATACCTGAAGGTAAACACATCGACTCTATGAGCAATGACTGTGTTAATGCCAGTAACAAGTAATATCTGATTTCGTCATTAAATCTACACGCTAAATAAGTTATATTTAGCATGTGCTGCACTAAATGTTGATTTAAACTGAAATACCTGAAATATTTAAGATAAGCTAGTTCAGGCCTACAACTCAATTAGTTGGAGGAACTGTTTTTTTTTTTTTTTTTTTTGTAATCAGCTTAAAAAGTTTAACTAAATTTAACTCTAACTCAGTGTAATTTGTTGGTTGAACCATTTCATTGTAAGTTGTCATAACTAAAAAAAAAGACTGATTGATTGATTGAGCTAAAACATTATTAGTCTCATCTCCACAGGATAAAAAAGGCCACTAAAATGCATCTAAAACGAACACAACTCTATGAGATATTAGCTGAGGTTGCAAAGTCTTATCGGTTTGTTACTGCTGACAAATGCATATTATGTAACATGAAAAGTGAGTATCATCATGAATAATGTATTGATATCACACAAATTGATAGTTTACCTCAATATTTTATTAAATGCACAGTTTATTGATTTGTTTTCTCTAAACTGGCTCATATTAAACTAATATAAAATACTTTACCTGTATGTAACATTTCCATAAACATTCCTGTAATAGGAAAATGGTATTAACATTTAAAAGAGTTTCTATTATGTTTTTGTGGTTACCATGGAGGTGAAAAGTAGTGCTCATGGTTAAACTGTGGGTGACAAACATGTCGACTGCTCTGAACGGCTGCGCTGATGCTAGTGATAAGTATCTTACTTGTTTATTACATTTACATGATAAATAAGTTACTAAATACTAAACGTTTATTTAAACTAAAATATATTAACTGGTTACAACTCAATCACTTTTTTTTCTTTTTGAATAATCAGCTTAAAAATGTGTGTTTATGCTACATAATTTTATTATAAGTTGCCATCACTCAAAATATTTTGATGTTTTCTTTCATAACTGTTTAAATAATACTGAAGTAATGTGAGTTCAAGTTTGAACATCATTTTTATTGTATGAATGCAGTAACCATAAATACATACTCTCATTTTATTACAACGGTTATCAGATTAAATATTCAGTTACATCAAATTACAGTTTAAAAGAAATTACAGCTACTTTAACTGTCAGCAGAATGCTACATAAATATACTGACTCGCATAATAGTTACACAAAGAATGGCAACCTCACTTAATTAAGTCATCGCCTTAACTTAAGTGAATTATAGACGGTTTTACATAGAATTGAGTGCCTTTCATTGCAAATAAGGTTTAGAATAGTGCAAAGAGGCTACACAGGATCTTCTCAGATATAGCATATTTGCACCACATTTCATATTCCTAAACCCACATTGATTTTTCCACCTGACAAATGGAAAGTGAATGAAACCTAAATCAGTAAGTAACTCTTCTTGATGTAATCTACACAGACTGGATAGCAATCACATCAGCAATCTGTCATCTTAGATGTTACTTTCAGTTAAATGTTACTGGACAGTTAAATGCAGACTATCTACATGCTGCAAAGCCTCCAGCTGTACTACATGCATAAATCATCAAGCTGATGTTATCAAAAGGCTCTTATGCAATATTAAAGCTTGAGACATTATATGGTTACATCTAGTAAATGTCACTTTCTAAAATGTAATCTTGTTTCTTAATTTGGTCATCAAGCCTTACCTGTTGAGTGTACACTTGGTTTTAACCTATAGTGAATTTGATGAAAAAACATTTTGGGTTGAATCGACTTCTGTTTTATTTAAAATTGTGAGATTGCGAGCATCAAGTGGTCTATATGTCATATCCAGAATGTGCACTTCTGGAACAGAAAAGTCTAGCTCCCAAAGAATAAGTATAATGTTGTTATGTAATCATTATGATCAGATTAATCAAGGGTTGTATTTTGATGCTGATCTTATTTTCCTGACCCATGCTATTAACATAAGATAGGTTACATATATCTAAAAGAATACAATGTTAGATTTACTCATAGTAATGTTAAGGAACACAAAAGATGATATTTTGAGAATGCCATGGGCCAAACAACACTGGAGCCCATTAGGTTTAATTGGCATTACTGGCATTAGCACATGGGTTGTGAAAAAGTTTTATAATCACTACTTAAATGTTGATTACCTCAGCTATGGTGTGCACAAAGGGACATCCAGCATTGTTTATCAATTTGTGCAGCACTCATCATTGTTACATTGACTGAACAATCACTGAAAGAACAATGTAAAGTTAAGATCAACTAATTACAAACAACACAAGCAAAAGAGGATTCAGAGCTAACAGTGCAAGTTCTTTAGCGAGAAGAAAAACAACAGTTTAAGAGACCACAAATACAGTAGCATATAGTCTTGTTTCTTATATTGCAATAGCAGGTAACCTAAAGCTACACTCGTTGACTTTTCAAATAACCTCCTTAAACCTCTTTATAACGCTTAGTTTAGATTAATTAAACATATCCTATTGTAAAGGCTACTGATAGTTTATCACATTGGAAATATTTGTAACAATAGACCCAAAAAGACAAGAAAAAAACAAATTAAATATAGTATAATATGGTTCACTACAACAATCTGATGGTTTCACATGTTTAACCTAGTAAGCTGCAGGTTACAAATTCATGCATCTTCCATGAGAGACAAAATGCTGAGTCACAGAGACACAGATCCATGTCAGCTCCTGGGAGTTTCCTGTTGTTGCGGACACAGAAAGAGCATTCAAGTGGCAATTTTTGGTACAAAACGGCTTCGTAATTGTGACCTGTCTTCACTGTACTTTTCTAATCAGTCAGGACTCTGAAGACAGTTACCAAGAGGAACTAGTCATGAGCTAGTCATCCTGTGATTGTCTTCAAGCAATGCTTTCTTGCTGAATATGCAGTGACTGACCTGGCGAATTTAAATAAAAATTCTGAGCTTAATAACCATTTATTTTTTTTATTTAAAATTGCAGGACACATTTAGTGGGCTGTAATTATTATATCGGGCTTTATCTGAATTTTTTGTGCAACTTAATATTTTATACGGAGAGAAAATACTAAATACTAACTTGCAACCTTTTCGTAGTCTGCTAAATGAATAAATCTAAATATCCACTACAGTTGTAGTATTTCATTTTACCACATGAGGATGCTGTTTCCTCCGTAGGCCTATTGATCATAAGCACTGAAGGACCAAGGCCCGTTGTGGTTCAACTGAATATTTATTTTTTCCATATATCTCAGTAATCGTCAACTATTGGTGAAGCTTTGTCCTCATGTCATGACCAATGAACAAAGTTTACAGCCTCCTTATGTCATTTCAATCATGCCTATTATTAGCAGCAGAGAACCACCGACTAATCCGATTCAGAAGGGTCACTGAACGAAAGTTATACTGGAAATTAGAATCGGATAAACAGCATGCAGGAGATTATATGGGATACTAGCAAACTGATAAACGAGCGTAAGACGTGGATGAAATAAGACTGTCACACGAGAAAACCCAGGGCACATAATTGCGAACAGAAGGGAGAGCACGATTAATCCAAGTGAAAGCGGGTTTGGCGCTTCAAATGCGCTTTGTGAGGAGAGAGAGAGAGAGACAGACGATAAGAGCAAGAGCAGTGTGTGACAGGACTGCTGCGTAACTGTCCTAAACAAAGCACTGATTTCTGTCTTTATAAGAGAGTTTGATCAGAAGCACATCATCAGGTAAGTTTGATTATTGTTTGCTTATCGGCTCCACTTATTCCTGTAAACATTATACTATCTTGGAATCGATGTACATGTCAAGCAGTGTCATTTGAAATGATTTTAAACTTTTCTAGTTATTGATTATTATATAATATAGCCTGTGCAATTTTATAGCATCATATTAATTAAGATACTTAATGGAAATAGTTGTAACTACTTGAAAATGTGTCACAATGTAGTTTGAGTGAACAGCAAAAAGACAAATGCATTTAAAATATTTAAATTCATGGAGACTATATAAGCTACAACACAGTCCACAGACAAGCTAAATGAAAAAGACCATTTACATTCAATTTCATTTATAAGTAAAAAAAAAAAAAAAAAAAAATATATATATATATATATATATATATATATATATATATATATATATATATATATATAGAAATGTATAGTAATTTTCTGTTCTCTACATTTTGTATAACAGTAACCTAAATCTTTTCTTTAAGACTCTCAAGCAGATGAGTTTTGCTCGACTTAATTGATGCTTAGCCTATATGCGTAAATGCTCTTCAGTCTTGGACAACTGTGTAGAACTAAGAATGTTTTATTTATTTTTTTAATTATATATTTTTTTTTTTTGACTGGATGAGATTTAGTTAATCCTAAAATACAGCAGTTCTGACCACTGGTGGACAAAGTAGAGATGAAGGAAAGAAAAACAAGGCCGTATGACGCCGGCTGATGTCCTGTGACGCACTGAGCGACAGGCCTTCTTTAGCCAGATTAGTGCAGTTGTGTCAGCAAATGACACAAATTATACTTTCTGAACTCTCAGATTACACACTTTCAAGGTATCTGCTTTTTATTGAAAAGATGAGAAATTAGAAGAAATCACTTAATTTTTTCAACCCTCTGTTGCACGCGTTATAAAATAAATGTTACACACGTTTAATTCATTCAAAAACTAATGTACAAAAACTTTTTTATGTTGGAGACTGTGTATAGGAACTACTGTGTATATATTTTGTAGATGTCAGAATACTAAATATGAAAAACAGCTAAGAACTACTATATGAATCAAATGACTTTACATGTTTAAAAAAATTCACACACTAACAAATGTAAATAATATTTTTAATGGGTGAAAAATCAATTAAAAATGACAGAAAAATATATAAGGAAATTATATTAAAGTGACCACCAGGATGTAAAAATAATCTTGATATATCAATCTTAAATCATTCTCAAAGTATTTTTTAACCATTTTATTGGTGAGGTATATACAATATATAAAGAGTTTATTTGCCAAAACAGATCACTCCATTTAAATTTTTTTTTTTTTTTTTTATGTGACCATGTTTTTATTGTATTTTATTGTGTTAGATGTAATTTTAGTTATTTTTTTAACCTAATCAAAATAATCCAACTGCAATTTGATTGAGATTAATTGGAATGCACAATGAAAAAACATGATTTTTGAGAATTGTTAAAAAAATAAGTTATCTGTTTTTTGCAAATGAACTCTTCACACACACACACACACACACACACATATATATATATATAGGTCAATAGAGAAAATGAAGAATTACATTTTTTAATTGTGACTAACAAAAAGGTTTATGTGCATCGTCTTTCCTCGTTGTGGTCAGTCCATGTGGCTGACAGGTTATCAAGATACAGGAAGAGAATCATCAAGTCCTGCCCTCATAAATCCAACTGTGACTTTGATGCTCAACATGTTCTTATATACAATTAAGAGCAGTGGCTTCCTGAAGTCTTTAGTCTTTCATAGCGGTCTGCTGAAAAGATGCCGTTGGCTGTGTAGGTGTGAAAGTGGAGTGGGAGGGCCCTGTTCCTAATTTAATTAAACCCAAGGATTTCTGGATTAGCTTTGCCAATTAATCTTGTTATGCATCTGCTGATAGTGACAAGGGGTCAGTTCAACAGAGTAGGGCAGGTGTAAACATAACTATTGTGTGTTAATGTGTATGACAAATATTAGAGTTTTTGAGCACATAGTGTTTGAACACATGGGCATTACACGTGCATGGTTCTGTTTTGATATGTTAAATTCCAGGATTAATAATGGACATGCTGAGCTCTAGCATCAGAGCTTAGTCCATCAAAAGACACACCAGACACACACAGGAGAGAGGTCAGAAGGGAGATAGTGTCAGCTTTAAAGAAAGAGGGGTGGGGGATGGAATGAAAAGGAGCGTATTCTATATATCTATATATCTATCTATGTATATAAATATATATATATATATATATATATATATATATAAGAGGCACATTAAATGAATTCTTCAGAGGATGCGAGACCGAGCTATACAATATATGTGATTTGGGGCATTTAGTTTATGTAGGTTATGTCAGGACAGTAACAGTCTTGTTTTATGTCTCTAGCTGATCAGCCATGCGTTTGGTCAGCATGCAGCATCGTGTGCAGAGGGCAGCAGAATCAGAGGAGGAGCCCAAACCTGCTCCATCCCCTCTGCCCCCTCCCTCTCACCACTCCCACAACTTCATAAATATGAAGAACAAGTTTTTTAATGAGCTTGGCCATCTACCTAGTAAGTAATAATTATATGTCAATACACCACACATGACTATTCCATGAGGCCACCATCGTTGTGAGACATGAATATTCAGCTGAATGTAGGTTCTGACATTGGTGATGATGTCAGGACAACATCTAATGCTAACTTTTAAGTTATCGTCTCATGCCAACATCATATTAACGTCCAACACCAACATTTAGTTGTAAAATATAGTACCCAAACCCAACATTTGTTAAAAGTTATAATCGTAAAGGTATAGTAACCCAAAAAATGAAAATTCTGTCATCATCTACTCACCCTCATGTTGTTACAAACCTGTATGACTTCCCTTCTTCTGTTGAGAGGGTATCATATTTTCTTAATTTGAAGAATGTGGGTAACCAAACACTTGCTGGTCCACTTTGACTTCCATAGTATGGACAAAAATTTTATTATTATTATTATTATTATTATTATATATATATATACTGTATATATATGGAAATCAATGGGGACCAGAAACTGTTTGGTTACCAACATTCTTCAAAATATCTTCTTTTGTGTTTAACAGAAGAAATAATTCCAAAACACAGGTTTGGAACAACATGAGGGTGAGTAAATGATGACAGAATTTTCATGTTTGGGTGAACTGTCCCTTTAACATCCACACAATGTAAAATGTCATTAGACAGTGATATTTTATTGGTTTAGTCATGGTATTAAGTAAAAAAAAAAATAATAATGGCTCTCAAATGTTGGTTTTTCATATCAACCTGATTTTCATCTTCAGCCACAATGGGTCCAATGTCGTTCTGACATTAAATTGATGTCGGGTGCCAGCCGGGATCATTCATATTTCATCATATTATCATTACAAAACACACATTCCCATTAAACTGTATATATTTGTATTTGTATATACATATATATAAAAGTGTGTGCGTGATCAATTAATTCCTTCATTTTTTCCACTTCCATCTGCATTCTTCATGTTTTTATCTATTCCATCAACAGACCCCAAGATCAAAAGTAAGTTCCAATTTTCCAAAGTCTTTTTCTGTCAGTCCTCCATCCACCTATCCATCTACTTATTTGTTCAGCAGAAAGTGTGTAATTGGTTGAAGTTGTCTTTTTTACTAACAGAGATGAAATGATGATCATTGGTTTTTCTCTCTCTCTCTCTCTCTCTCTCTCTCTCTCTCTCTCTCTCTCTCTAACTTTCTTTCTTTTTCCTCTGCACAGTGCCCATGTGGGCTATTGGTGCCATAGTTGTGGTCGTGCTTGCCCTGGTTGGCTGCTTTGCTTTCTGTGTCTATAAGAAGTGCTTGGGAGGGAAGAAAAAAACTAAAAAAGTCCGAGAGAGGAAGGGAGGACGAAGAAGGATGAAAAAGGAAGGAGAGGAAGAAGCAGGCCAGGTAGGAGAGCCTGAAAATTTAAACCATGTTAAGCCCATAGTATTCAGAGAGAAATGAAGCTCTTTCAGATCTAGAGCTGTCAGATTATTCATTTTAATCTAAATGTTAAAAAGAAATGGGTAATGTTTGGCTTAAGGATTTGCTTAAGTATTTTAAATGTATACTGTCCATACTTAGGAACAACCTAAAGAAGGAGAGGGCGAGGGAGAGAAAGAATATTATGGCAAGTTGGAATACACTCTGGATTATAACTTCACTGACAATCAGGTTGGTTGAAAGTGAATTATTTTTTACACAAATGAACAATATAAAAATAAATAATAATGCTATAAATGCTATTCTAAAAATGTGCGACTAGCTACTTGATTTTGAAAACCTGACCCACAACCTTTTCTTCAACAACCTTCAGCTCATTGTCGGTATCTTGCAAGCCCAAGACCTCGCTGCCATGGATATGGGTGGAACATCTGACCCATACGTCAAAGTTTATATGCTACCAGACAAGAAGAAAAAGTTTGAAACCAAGGTCCAGCGCAAGAATCTGTGTCCTGTTTTCAATGAGACATTCATGTTTAAGGTATTGCGGCTTTCTTATAAACGTGTGTTTTTTGGGGAATAGCTTAAAGACAGTTTGTCATACACTTTATCTTAATTTCACAGTAGAATAAGTGCCAAGTACCTTTTTTTTCTAAACAAAGCAAATACATTTTCTTTGCATAAATGATACTAGGTCAGTATTCATACAGGCATTCATGCAACATGTTTTTTTATTTCTGTTTCTAGATCCCCTTTAATGATCTAGCGGGACAGACTCTGGTCCTGCAGGTGTTTGACTTTGACCGCTTCGGTAAACATGATGTAATTGGAGAGATCAAAATCCCTATGAACAGCATTGACCTGGCCCAGCCCATACACGAATGGAAAGACCTGGTCGGAGGACAGAAGGAGGAAGTAAGGCTTTCCTTGGCTGTTTTATTTTTTCATCGGCTGCCATAGTCTGTTTTTGATGCTTTTAAACTAATCACTCTCCTCTTGTTCTCCAACAGCAAGAAAAGTTGGGAGACATCTGTATCTCCCTGCGCTATGTGCCCACGTCTGGTAAGCTGACTGTCTGTATCATGGAGGCCAAGAACCTGAAGAAGATGGATGTGGGTGGTTTATCAGGTTAGTGTGGTAGCGTTATTATGTTAAAGTTACATTTACTTTCTGTGTTTTACTTTATATTAAAATGAAATGATTCTCTACATATCAAATGTGACTTAATTTTAAAGTAATACGATTTTTTTTTTATTTTTAAATATCCTGGCTTTTCTGTGGAAATGTGGTGCTGACATGGGCATCGGAACCATTCTATGTGGGTGGACAAGACCCACCCACATTTTAAGACCAATGATATTGGACCCACCCACTTTTGTCATCTCTAAATTCAGTGCATATATCTGTGGACTTTTCAGAGTGCCGTCAGTCAAATCCATTCCTCTTGAGGAATGCCCTAATGAATTAATCTCCATTCCACGATTTAGCTACATCCTTGACTTCCACGCTGCTGCTTCCTCAAACCCATTCCACTTGGCTCATTCAGAGTCCATATAAATGAAACTCCATTCTGTGTTTTTACTGCACCTGCTGCACTCCCACGACACAGCAAGGTAAACAAAGCATCTTAGAATATCTGCTGCTCAGGTAGGTCTGGCTGTGTGCACACATACCGTCGATAAACAAGCTAGTATTTAAGTGAATGTTCATCCTTTTTTGTTTAAAACAACTTAGACTTTTGTCACTGCTGTGTTAATTTTTGAGAAACCTTGCCAGGTACAGTATGTGGTGACCATTTTAGGCTATAAAAGCAATTGTTTAATTAAAAGGCACCAGAATACAGAAATATGGCATCTACTCTTATCAAATTTATCTGGGGAAGGACCCACGCACATTCTTTTTTTATTTTTTGCTTCCGACGCCCATGGGTGCTAAGCTGCATTTCTTGGCTGTATCCATATAACAGTGCCTCTCTCTTACTTTTTTCTTTCCTTTTTTGTCTTAGATCCTTTTGTGAAAGTGGTTTTGCAACACAATGGGAAGCGTATCAAGAAGAAGAAGACGACAGTTAAGCAGAACACACTGAACCCCTACTTCAATGAAAGCTTCAGCTTTGAAGTCCCCTTCGCTCAGATTCAGGTAAACATTTTTGAAACACATTTCCTTGACTTCTTGCATATCTGATACATTTACAGATTTATATTATTGGTCCTTTAATCCCACAAAATGCGACCTTTTCACTGTATAGCATGTTTAAAGTGATAATGTTACTACACTGTAAAAAAAAGATTTTTTGAAGTAGGTAAACCAGATTGTTGCAGTATATTTCAGTCGTTCTACTTCAGAATTTGATGTTTAATTCAATGTTACTTGCAGTTTCTTTTTCATTATTTGTGAATTTTACTAGCAAAATCATGAATTTCTTGAATTTTAAATGCTTCTGTTATCTGACTGTTTCAAAGTAAATACTACAGTAAAAATAGTTTCAGTCTACTAAACTCATCTGTTTACAATTGAAAGGTTTGATGAGAAGCAACAAAGTAGATTAAGTGCGTATTGACCTATTTTTCTGTTCCTCTGACTTCCTGTAGAAGATCCAAGTGTTGCTCACTGTCTACGACTATGATAAACTGGGAAGCAATGATCCAATTGGGAAGTGCTGGATTGGGTTTGGTGCTAGTGGAGTGGGTCTGCGTCACTGGTCAGACATGCTGGCCAATCCCAGACGACCTGTGGCCCAGTGGCACACCCTTCAGCCTGAAGAGGAAGTAGATGCTGCCCTGAAAGCACCTATCCGCTAAATATCTTATCCACCCTCAACATAAAGTTTTCAGCACACATCAGGCAAAATCATTTAAATTTCATCTGCCCTTCCACTGAGGAGTTTCTGTCTGTGACGTTATTAACATCATTATTTCCTGTACCCTTCTTTACTGTGAAACAAAGGAGGAGTAACTTTTATAAATGTTATGTATATTATGTTCATCTGGATTGTGTTTCTTATTTAAATGTGTCTGTATGTGGATGATAACGGTGTGTGTTTGTTTGAAAGTGTTGTAAGTTTCTGTCCATAACCCTGATAGCACACGTACCGCATGGAGACATCTATTTGACGTCTGCAAGACATATTTTTTAGTGTTTGCTCATCTGCAATAAGTCTATTGGACGTTTCCTGTCAGATGTCAAATAGGCGTTTCGAAAATGTCTTTAAGATGTTTATTATGTAGGATGTATGTAAAAATGCCACCCTAAAGACGTCTATCAGATGTTTGTACACAGCAGATGCTTTCCAGATGAAGCGATCTTTAACAGACATCTTGCAGACGTACGTTTGCTATCTGGGAACTATGTGGGAACTGTCCTAATTTGCCTCGTCTATTTATTCTTCTGTGAACCAAGTTGTCTATAAACTCAACAACTGGATACATCATCACATATTCTAAGACGTGTTTTCATTTCATTTTACAAATAGACACACTATAATTGTAAAATTCTGGGGAGTAAAAACTAGTCATTGATTGTTGGTAAATATTTCATCATCATATAAAATGATTTATCAATATGGCAGACATTATTATATGTAAACATGTCTACCAAAAGCAGTTGTCTGGTTGTGTTCAGTAGTATTTAGAGTTGTCCAGCTGTAGGAGGAAGCCTGGATTAATCTTGTGGTGCAGTGCTGGACTAAGCCATACATGTGAGCAGGGAATTACAGCCAGTGAAGGGCGGGAGTGAGGAGAGGATGAAGGACACAAGGACACAGACAAAGTCATACAGAGTGAATGGGGATAGACAGAGAGACAGAATTTTAAAGTTAGTTAACTGGTTAAAAACATGAATTGGTTAAGGACAACAAAACATAAAGATTAACACAAACCATGCAAATCAGTGCATTGCAAAGCTAGCCAAAATGATAGCAACGGACCGTGATTGAGAGAGCTTATTCACCCAATGTAGAAGAATATTGTAGTAAGTTTTGGTTTTACATTAATACTATTCTTAAATTAATTATCTTCTAACCATGCTAATCCATATTAGCATGACAAATACAAGAAAGTGAATTTGCTGCTGTCATGCTACAACACTGCTGTTTTGAGACTAGCCTAGCACTAAGTATAAGAATGATTTTTAAACTGGTTTCTCAAAGGCTCTTCGGGTAGCTTGTATACATTAGCATGCTTGTTCACACAGCTATAACGTTGTAGATATTAAGATTTACTTACCAGCAGGAGGCGCAGTAGCCTATTAACATGACGTTTTGCTAGTCTACTTATTTGTTATGAACAAGCGCTCACGGCCACCAGATGGCGATTGCAGATCAACAAGGTTGCGAATGTCAGAAAAAGCATGCATGTAATTACATCTTTAAATAATTTCTGTAGGACACATCTATAATTTCACAAGCGACCCTGCCTCTTTCTCTGACCCACCCACCACGAAACCTTTCACTGACCAATCTTTACCTTCACCCACTTCAGTATAGCAGCAAAAGTGTTTTACAACAATACAACATGAACACAGTATACATTTCACTTTACCTAAAGCTACTGTGAAGTAGCACCAATTTAATTACATGTTAAATCATAGCATAGCCTAGCCTTCTGTTAAGACGTAATGTAGTGTTAATGTGGGCCTGTCAATTGCCTTCAGCAAGTCTTAACAATTATTGTACAGACCTTTTGACAATTACACTTGTAACAAATATTTGCTGGGAACTACAGCATCATGCTATTTTATATAGGTGAACACTCATCACTGAATCCTCCCTCATCCTGTTCTTTACTACTGTGTCACTATTGCACAAAAGGCTTCATGTCTGACGCACAGAACAGTTTCAACTTTTGGGTTCCTTGACAACATCCCATTTTACTTTAGCAAACCTAATGAAAACTGACCAGAAGACGTGTAGGAAAGTACATTGAAGGAAATGATTTAAGCATTTAATAGCGAGGCATGTGAGCTGGAGACCACAATTTTTGTGCAGCATCATGAAAACAGGATTCTCAGGCCGTGTTTTAAACACTATGAATGAAGACGAACATCTTTAAATGACACACAACTTATTTTCATTTCCTCAACATACATTCCTCTTCCCTTTGGGAGTGAATTAGTTTCTGTTGCGTTTCCAGTCTGCTTTGCAAAAAATAAATGATGATTCAGATGCATTTTTCATTTAAATTTATTAATTTAGCAGATACTTTTATCCAATGTTCCATGCGAATGAAAATAATACAGAAGTGATTAATCTAATCCAAGCACATCAGATCTGAGAGGAGTTTTGAATACATTCAGAACTGATATTCTTTTGCACAGGCTGTCAGAAGAGTCAAAAGTAAAATCCATGGTGTCTTTTCACTATTTTTCCAATTTCTTATTTCCAGCGACCTCCAACCTTTCCTTTACCATGGCCTTTTTTGCTGTGATAAAGAGAGAGGTGAAACATGAGCATAACCGAGACAGATGGACATTTCAAATTAATTTTTCATTGAAGAAAAATGCTTAAGTAAGGGTTGGTTCACCCAAAATTGAAAATTCTGTCATCATTAACTCTGTCATGTTGTTCCAAACCTACATGACTTTCTTTCTTCTGTGAAACACAAAAGAAGATATGTTGGGTGGACTATCCCTTTAAGTTAGAAACACACTACACAACTTTTGGCTAGCTTTTTGCACTGATTAATGGAGCAGATTAAAACCAGAGCCAGTCAGATTTAACAGTGTCCAGAGCGGCGCCAGGGCACTTATATCAGGGAGTGGGGCATTTATATCTCATTTATAATTCATGTTTAACTAATTCATTAATTTAGTTTGTGCTAACGCCCATTAAAGCGTGCAATACTCTCTGTTTTTTCTTTCTCTTTTTTTTTTTTCTTTTTAAAAAGATATCATATTGTGCAAAATGTAGGGGAGAAAAGGGGAAGGGGCCATAGTAACAAGTCTGGACGGGGCAATGCCCCACCTTGGCCACCGGCCCTGGTGTAGTCTATGATGACTCATTTTAAGCTTCACACTATGATTTAATCCAGTCTGAAAATATCAAACATGTTTCAACCAGGCACATGTTTCTGAGTGAGTTTGCTGTGTTTGAAAGTCTGGTATGTGTGTGTGATCCTCAGTTGTTTAGTGTTTGATTCCCTGTTTTTCTCTATAACCATTTACAAAGTTGGCAAGTGAATGATACCTAGTGTTATAAAATCTGTTCAGATTTTAAAAGTCATGTAGTGTGTTTCAGCATTTAAACAATCTGCTAATTAACTTAATGTGACTTACAACTTTTGAGCATGAGAAATCCTGTTCAACAGAACAACAATCTGTTGATAAGAAAGCAAAGTTCAGATAAGCACACTGTATCCATTGTACTTTCACTTTTTGTCTTTTCATCTGGTTTCCTCTAATTCAATCGAACACATATTAGTATTTGCCAAATTAAACAGATTCAATACAAAGTAATCCGCCAACACCTAGATTTCTCAAACCTCAGTTCTTTATCAAATCGCCACACCTCATATTTCTGTCTCTTCATTTGATCCAAGAGGTCAAATTTCTCTGACTCCAGCTGGTGGATCCAGTTCCACATCTCCTGAGCTCGTTGCCTGTTTTGTGGCAGTAAGGAACAGATATTATACAAAACTGTCAGGCTTAAATAAAAACAATTCAAGGAGCATGGGGAAAAAACATGAGAGTCTGAAAAGGAACACACTTTTAGATGTAAAGTTACAGATCCTTGCAAATGATAAACATACGACTGTGTTTAGATGTGTGTGTGGGTGATTACCTTAACCCATCCTCTCGCAGATTATCGATGCCAAGAGGAGAGCGCCTCTCTGAAAGAGTCTTTCTCTTGATCTCTCGTCCAGTAAGACGCTTCCCCCGTTTCTGCTCTGCCTACAACACAAACACAAAAATACATATGCACAAACATGTATTAATGTTCATAAGGTAAGACACATGTACACAACAGTAACTTACCTTGGCTAAGAAGCCACCAAAGTTTGCCCCCATATTGGACAAAACCTTCTTCTTCTTGGCCTCGTCTTCTGCTCTCTTCTTAGCCTCCTCATCCTCTTTCCTCTGACGCTCTTCCTGATGAGAGGGCATAGATAATACATTTCACATCGATTTTTATCTTACAAGTATTCTGTATTAAATTCCACATACAGCTTAGAGAGCATTTGAGTATTTTATTTGCCAAGTTTTTAGTTTCATTTCTGATTTACCGCAATCCTTGTCTGTCTGTCTCTTTCTTTCTCTGCTCTAACACGCTGCTGCTCTGCTCTTTCTGACCGCCGCCGCTCCTAATGGACCGAATGGCCGAAAATGAGTGCAAAGGAAAGAGAAAAGTAAGTACAGAAGGAGGGGTTTTTTTGTGGTAAATAAAAGAGAGAGAAAAATGAAGTGATAAAGACTGGGAGTTACAATTCTCTCCTTGAGACCGATCAGTTCTTCCTCCTCTTTCTTCCTCTGCTCAAAGTGGACATCAATTAAAGTCTGTAACTCCAGAAAGTCCTTCTCCATCCTTTTTCGGTGAATATCCTGAGAGAGAAAATGATATAGCTTATAAATGGTAAACCATAATTTTCATGATGTCTGAACAGCTTACAACACACAATGTGTTTTCATGTCTTTATTTAACACACCTTATAACCATTAACTGTGCAGGGTGGGGAAAATGAACCCTGTATATTCTCAGTTTGCAGTTCATTTTAAGTCAAGTGGATTGCTACTTACATCGAAATCAACCCGCTCACCCTCGGGAATCTTTGGAGGGGCAAGTTGTGGAACCATGGGCCTGTGTAAAAGAGGGGAATCAGCAAGAGATTTAGGGTAATTAAGAGCATGAAGACATTAGAAAAATGCAGTGTGCTGATGGTTTGATGAAAAGAGTGTCTGAACACTTACTTAGGCCGGGGTCTTTCCTCCTCTGAAAAAAGGCGCAAAGAAAAGGGTAAAAAAGAAACAAGGAAGTTGTTGTCAAATGTAATCATAAAGCCCTTCCTATTTGCACACAATAAGTAACTGTATAATAAGTAACTTGTCTTGCTGACTTGGTTTGTCATAGTGAGTTACACTTGTTGTATGTACTTTTGACATTTTCACATTTTAAAAATGTCTGGAAATTCTTTTAATAAAGCTGGTCCTCTGAAACACTCTAGAGGACACAGCTGTCACAGGATTCTTTCATGACCTCTTCAGTTCACAGGCCAATGCTATTCAAGTCAGTGATTTATTACAATATAACATTCTGTGTTTGGGGGGAAAAAAACATGTCAGTAGTGGATAACATAAAAGAGCTGTAAAGGTTGAATGTGATCAGATATTCATGCATAGTTTTCATATCATAAATCATAAACCTGTCCTTATACTGTTTTATTTGTTTACAAAAACTGTGTGCACTGACTGAAACCAAAAACAAATACAAAAACATGAACTATTGTTTAATGCAAAACAAACTACATGTTTACATGAACTATTATTTATTCATTTTAGTTTAACACTTATGACAAAAATTCCATAATTAATGCTAGTCACCAATTCTATATGCCATGCATGTCAATGAAAAAGAAAAGCCACATATGTTTCACCGTGATGAGCAAAGGATGGGAAAACACAATTTATAACACAGAACTCAGGATAAATAGGTAAAGAAAATATTTTCAAATAAAATCCCTCACCTTCTTCCTGAGTCTCCTCTGATTATTTTAACAGTGGAAAAAAAATACAGAAACACAGAGAACAATGGATGATGTTGAAATAACATGGAGAAAAAATAAACAGACATTTAATAAATATAGATTAGATGTGTGAAAAAAAAATACTGTTCAGACTGTTCCTATTATGTAACTGGACATGAGATTTACTCTCTGCTCTTATAGCTCTTAATTGGAAAAAAAAATATATATATTTAATGTGTCACACAGTGTGCAGCCAAACATTTTCACACCATATTCACAAACACACACGTGCAATACACGTGTCTAAAATGAAGAGTTATATTTAAAACTACTGACTACACGATATATTAAATATTACTCAGCCCTTACACACGTACTAAAATTTTATGTTACATTACACATCAATCTTCCATAAGGTTTATATTTTACATGCCATTCTGGTGGTGCATCTCTTTGATCAACAAAGTACCTTGATATTCTGTATACTCCTGCTGTTCTACAATATCAAATAAACATGAAATTGAAACATGAAAGTATGTCAAACATATCAAAATCTTTAACAGATACAGAGAATTGTTCAGGTTTTGACTTGGGAAGTAAACATATACATACATATATATATACATATATATATATCTATATATATAACATATATTTATCTATATATTATACATAATATAATATAATATAGATATATATATATATATATATATATATATATATATATATATTATATATATATATAGGCTTATTAGAAGGATCACGTACAGTGGTGTTTGAAAGTCTGTGAACGTATTAGAATTTTCTATATTCTGCATAAATATAACCCCAGAAAATCATCAGATTTTCATGCAGGTTGACTAGAGAATCCACTCAAAAGAGTCTAAACTTTATAATTTATATTTTATTTATTATTTATAATGATCTAATATTAAATATCTGAGTGGTAAAAAAATATATGTGAATTTTCTTGTTTGGAGTTTATTTTGAGGTTGAATTTGGGTGTTTTTTGTGTGTGTGGTGTGTATATGGGTGTGTTTTTGTGCTGTTTTATTTTAAGAACAGTCTGATTAAATTCCTAGAAGTGAATCATGGCACAAACAAAGGAGAAAAAGAGTTGCTGTTGCTCATCAGGGTAGAAAAAGTTACAAAGCCATCTCTTAAGAGTTTGGACTCCATAAATCCACAGTCAGAGAGACTGTGTACAAATTCAAGACCACTGTTTCCCTCCCCAAGAGTGGCTGACCAAGAAACATCACTCCAAAAGCAAGACATATAACAGTCTGCGAGGCTACAAAGGACCCCGGGGTAACTTCTAAGCAACTAATAGCTTTTCTCACATTGGCTAATGATAATGTTCATGTGTCCAGCATCAGAACACTGAACAACCATTGTGTGCGCGGCAGAGTTGCGAAGAGAAAGCCACTGCTCTCCTAAAAGAACAATGCTGTCCGTCTGCAGTTTGCTAAAGATCATGTGGACAAGCTAAAGGGCTGTTGGAGAAATGTTTTGTAGATGGATGGTGGTAGTATCATGGTTTGGGTCTGTTTTGCTGCATTTAGGCCGGGACGGCTTGCCATCATTGACAGAACAATGAATTCTGGATAATACTAGCAAATTCTGAAGGAAAATGTCAGGACATCTGTCCATGAACTGAATCTCAAGAGAAAGTGGGTCATGCAGCAAGACAACGAGCCCAAGCACAGACGTCGTTCTGCCAAAGAATGGTTAAAGAGGAACAAAGTAAATTTTTTGAAACAGCCGAGTCAAAGTCCGGACCTTAATCCAATCTAAATGTTGTAAAAGGACCTGAAGCAAGTTCATAGGATGGTGTAAGGATTAAAGAACCTGAGATACTTTGATCTCCTGAGAAACAGACAATACAAACATACACTGGCATCTTCGAGACACCCCACAGAGTGGAGGTGCAGGAGACCTCCTTCCCTTCTGGCCATTTGTTTCATTTTAAATCCCTTCACCCCATGCTTTCTTCTACTCAATCTGCTCAAAATGATTACATGAAAATGTCAATGCAAGTGAACTAACAGTCATGTCTGGTATCATTTGAAATGTCTCAGTGCAACTGGTACAATGGTCTCAATCTTACAAAAGTTGATTAAAAGGTAATACAGATCCTAAGAGTTAAGAGATATTTTGCCTACTGTAATGGGAGTGCCCCTTCCCAGGGTCCTCCATGTAAATTACCTCCTGTTCCCATTGAGTTGTAAAACCACCCAGGCTTGGGACCTGAGTTAATGCAAATTCCTATTGTTAGTTACTGTCTCCATCTAGGGGGATGTTTGTCTTGGTCTGAGGTATTTAAACGATTGCAGCAAAAGGATCAGGGCCTTCTGTAGCCAGAATGAGCCCTTAGCATGAAGTGTGTCCACACACTTCATACTTATGTATTTTTCTAAAAGTCAGGTATGCATCTCTTTTACTCTTAGATTCACCTTTGAGAATTTGATGTCTTGTATTGATTTGATATCTCTGAATTGGCTATGTAATTGGCATAATACTTACCTGACTGATAATAAATTGTTACATTTGATTTACTCTGAGTTACTCTGAAATTATTTCCTCAAGTAGATTAAGTGAAGGCTATGTTTCCGCAAATCTGCGTCCAGGGGTTAAGTGCATACTAAAACTCAGGCTAGATGGAGCATGGGGCACATCAGGTGAGGTTTTAGATTTCTGGCTAACCGCTTGACTTTAGTTAAGTTGTACTCAGTTGCAGTAACTATGGGGGGCTAGTCAGAGTACTGGTCATAACCGCTGGTTATTGTCTCAGCTTTAATTAAGTTGTACGTAGTTATATAACTGTCGGGGGGCTAGACAGGTAGTGCTAGCATAACCGCTGATTATTGTTTGAGCTTTATTTAAGTTGTACGTAGTTTAATCTTAACTATCGGGGCTAGACAAAGGGTACTAGCATAACCTCTGATTATTGTCTCAGCTTTAATTAAGTTGTACGTAGTTTATATGACTGTCGGGGGGGCTAGACAGATCGTGCTAGCATAACCGCTGATTATTGTGGTGAGCTTTAACTAAGTTGTACATGGGTAACTGAGGGGGACTAAACGAAAATACTATTTCAAATATGGTAAGTATGGGTAACCTATTAAATAGTATTAGTCATAACCTCTGACTACTGTTTAGACTGGCGAGTTTGTGATCGTGGGGCACACGTAGAACGGCCGTCGTGGGGCACCCTGAGCGACATAGATTCCTAATGAAAGAGTAAATATAAAGTAAAGAGTTAACTAGAATAATCCAATGTCAGAATAATAATAAAAATAATTAGAGACAGACAATCAACCAATTTGCCTTTCAACCTAAATTCGAGGTCATACTAAAATGGAGTCAGATGAAATATTAAAATGGAGTCAGATTAGAATTGGATTTAAATTGAATAACTCTATGCGCTAAAAAGACCGAACGTGCAAGAAACCTTCAGCCAGCACCGGATACCTTCCTTGGACCGAGTGCCTGGACCTTACGATGGAAACCCACTAACATCACAGAGTTGAAGCAGTTTTTGTACTGAAGATGAGAATGGGCTAAAACTCCTACAAGCGGTCGTGCAGAACTGATCGGCATTTTCAAGAAACATTCAGTTGCAGTTATTGCTGCAAAAGTGGGTCACACTAGACACTGAAAGAAAATATTCACATACTTTTGCCACTTGTGCAACACTGGATAATTTTCTCGATAAATAAATGACAAAGTATCCTTTGTTTGATTGGATTCTCTTTGTCTAGTTTCAGGACTTGTTTGAAAATCTGACAATGTTTTGGGTTATATTTATGCAGAAATATAGAAAATTCTAATGGTTTCACAAACTTTCAAGCAGCATTGTAACAGCATTTACTGTCTCAATATGACACCAATGCAATATTTTACTATATTTATATTACCATACTATTATTAAAACCAAATCAAAGGTTATCAGTTTTCTTATCATTATTACATTACTCAAAAATATTGTAGAAAGTTTATAAAATTTTCCCAATCATTACTTATTTCAGCAATCCACTTCTCTTCTATTTCTATTCCTCTTGTATTATGTTTCAAGTCCTCAAGTACTTTGTCTACCATAAACATTAAGCCAGATATGTTTACTTTCATGTCACTTGAGAATTACATGAAAATATGAACTAGAGAACTGTTGCTTATTTTCATATGCCTTTTAAGACCATGAAGCTTCAGTACATCACAAATGATGGTTGAAGATGCAGAGGTGCAGCTTTCATTTTACAGATTATTTCAAGTTCATTTAGATTCAGATGTGACCAGAAGTAATGCTGCCTGACTGCAGTGGCGAGTTGTTTAATTTAGTGGTCTTGTTTCCCAGAAATACTTTTCCCAAAAGGATTTTTTCCCCCTTTTTTAAGTCTTTATTAAAGCGTTATAAGCCAGGAACCAAACCAAAAAGTTATGCGGTGAATCGCAAGATTACAAACTTTGATTTGAAGTAAAAAATATTTTAAGAAATCAGAACAAAAAGACAAAGGTACAAGACATGAAATAAAAAAGGATACATGTAAAATTATTTGATTTGATTACTGAATTATTGCAAAATATTCATTTACTGTTAAGCAAGATTTAAAATGAAGTTAAAAGAATGCAGGCTCATTGGTTCACCACCCCACAGCTTAGAACCCAATTTTTGAACTCTATTAGTTTATCGAGGATCAGTTATGAACATAATTGGTGGAAATAATCTCAAGAGTGTAGTTAGTCAGTTAGCGTGTTACTGAGGCTCCACTTCCTGTTATGCGACTTTGTGCTGAACTTTCACACTTTTTCAGCTGGTGTTGCTCTCCATCAGTATTTATTTTTGTATGGCCTATTAGTTTCTCATCAACTTGTTTAAGGTGTTATTTTACCTGCTCCTGCATCCTCTGCAGCCTCCTCCTCCTCTGCTTCTCACACAAGCCACAAGATGATGATGGAAAGGAAAACATAAGTGAATATCAATTCTGTGCCCAAGAGATCATGTGAGGACAATCAGGAGAGAATATGAATGTGTATATAAATAAGTGCTTGCATAGGATTATGTAAGTGTACACCATTTGTTAGGGATGTATGCCAACAGCAACATGTGATCAGTCTGTAATAATAACCCTTCCAGGAAAAGGCATTGTGCCAAGCCTAAGCACCCAATCAGACTCATGCATAGCTCAATGGAAGCAGCTGAAGCTCACGAAGGTCTCTAGAGGCATCTATAACTGGCCTCTGGGTACACATTATGCCAAGGATTTACTGATAATCGCTAAAGCTAAAGTTTCAGAGGGCAAAAAAATAAAGAACAATTCTACTCACCCTCTGCTTGTTCCCTAATAGGCCATTTAGAAAAAGAAAGGAAAATGAATGCTTAAACATCACAGTAAATGTAAAGCTTTATTAGTCCGATAATCAGTAATGATAGAAAAAAAGGAAACATTACTCACTCATATTCCTCCTCTACATCAGACATGGTGAAACTGGATGAGAGAAAGAGGAAACGAAAGCAAGAGTGAGACAGACAGTCCAAGGAAAAATAGCAGATCCACATCGCTTAATATTTCATAATAGCTTTAGAAAGAGGATGAGAGAGCAGGAGAGAGTGACAAAGCCAAAGGAGCATCAGATCTAAATTGTTCCACTGTCCCAAAGTGCTGACATCTGATTGAATGCTTCATATGAGGACTGATGGGGTGAGAACAGGTGGGAATGTGCAGACAAAGAGACAGGGTGAGATACGATTTCTGACACTTTCTTTGTTCGGTTCTTCCATTTCCCTCGCACTTTACCAGTTTCTGACATTCTTTTCTCATTTTGTCCTCTGAGAACAAGAAGCACCTAGTTCTGTTTTGCATGGCTGTCAAGTAAGTGGTCAAGGCAGCATGTAATCTTGTGAGAAAACTGCTGTGTACCCGGTCTTGCTTGTTTTCCTTAATTGGAAATTTTTGAATTTTTTTTTTTTTTTTGTAGCAGGAATTGCAGTTAATGACTATAATACACTGTTTGATTGCAGTCATTAACATTTCGCTGCCAGATTCCTCTCCCTGTGCCTCATCTTTCACATCAGTGTCATATCATAACTACTATTTGAAAATTTTTATAGCTATGGTGCATTCAGCATAGAGAATGTATGAGTCATGTAGCTGTAGCTGTCACCACCCCTCTATTTACTGTCTCTGGACAAAGGCTTGCAAGCACATGCAGTGCTCATCTAAAACAAGCGTCCTTTCAACACCTCGCCCTGCTGCTACTTTGCTAATGAGATTCTCAGCATCCAACGAGCATGAGTCTGGCAAATTCTGTACAAAATGATCAAATTACAAAAGGAAGATTCCCCTCACTCTGGATCGACCCAAGAAGGGATAGACGCAAGAAACAACAGGATGAGAAAGTACCAGACAAAGAGGGCGTTTGAGGGGCATGTAAGTTTATGGAAGGTCATAGTGGCATTAACCACAGAATTCTGATGGGTTAATTTTAGCCAAGGACCCAGGGGGAGATTACATGAGTTACGGCAAATCTTTATGGCTCAGAAAGTGAATTTTATTCATAGTTCCATTCTTTGGTCAAGGACATCATCAAACACCACACAAAACAGTACAGACTATACTACAGGCAATTATGCCAGGAAGATGTATGCAGGTTATGACCACCACTGGAGAACTACACACTGTTCTGCTCATAGTTACTTAATTACATCTATTTTGGAGTCCTAAATGAGTACACGCGTCTGGTACAGGACGCTAAAACAGAATAATGGATGAAACCAACATTATTATAACTGCACACAAAAGCTGAAAATCAACAGATTTTTTAAAGATACACTGAATTATACTGAAAATTCATTAATTTTTCTCCATATAGAAAGAAGTGACAAAAAATGCAATCGTTTTAGAAGTAACAAAAATACTTTTACCTTTTGGTGATGGTAGGATGGGTTCACAGCAGAAAAGGATGAAACACTGGCACACAAAGGATGAGGGGAGAGTCCCGTGAATTATGAGAGCTTTGTAATGCGGGACAATGGGTCGTTTTTATATGAGGACAGGGACAGATGGAGGGTGTTAGCAGCTACGGCATAGGACCATGGATGGATTAGATATGAACTCTGGGACAGAAAGATGACCACCATGAGGGATTAGGGGAGACAGGGGGAATGACCTCACACAACAAACACAGGGATATATAAAGAGATAGAAAAAACAAAGGGCCAGTTGGGAACAAAAATAGCACAGGGGATTTAGACATAATTCTTCCCAGAAGACATATTTTCTATTTGACACAATGTAAAATAAGGTAATGGCTAAGACAACTTTGAGTTAAGTGGAAGGGCTCTCATTTCTTACAGGTATTGTCCAGGGATATAAAATAACGTTTTGTTTGTCCTTCTACTTTTCTTTATTCAGATAATTAACCAAAATACTGACCCTGCAGATAGCTGATTAGAAAGCTGATTGAAGTTGCAGTAAGATGGGAAAGTTCCTGATCCATGCAGTGAGGTCCAAGGCAACGTTGCTTTGTTAGAAAATGACTTGGCCTTTGTTGGCTGGATGGCAATACAACAGACTTTAATAGTTTATGATTCAGTTATTTTGGTGTAAAGGGACTACTTTTACCAGCAGATTACAATAGCTTTGAGTTTTACAATGGTCACTTTATTTTCTTTCTGTGAACACGAATCCCTATGGCTACGTAACATGTTTTTAATCAAACATAGTTTTAATGAAGAATGTTTATTTATTTATTTATATTTAATGAGTCATTTCTTCTTGAATCAATATTTGGTTCATAGTATA